>NW_027094345.1:0-118883 GCF_029207755.1 Chamaea fasciata
GGCGGCGGGGCAGGGGGGGGGTGTTGGGGGGATTGGGGGATTTGGGGGGATTGGGGGGATTGGGGGGATTTGGGGGGATTTGGGGGATTGGGGGGATTGGGGGGATTTGGGGGATTGGGGGGATTGGGGGGATTGGGGGGGATTGGGGGGGATTGGGGGGATTGGGGGGATTGGGGGATTGGGGGGATTGGGGGGATTGGGGGGATTGGGGGGATTGGGGGGGGATTGGGGGGGGATTGGGGGGATTTGGGGGGATTGGGGGGATTGGGGGGATTGGGGGGGATTGGGGGATTGGGGGGATTGGGGGATTTGGGGGGATTGGGGGGATTGGGGGGGATTGGGGGGATTGGGGGGATTGGGGGATTTGGGGGGGATTGGGGGGGATTGGGGGGATTTGGGGGGATTGGGGGGGTTTGGGGGATTTGGGGGGATTGGGGGGGTTGGGGATTGGGGGATTGGGGGGGGATTTGGGGATTTGGGGGATTGGGGGGATTTGGGGGGATTGGGGGGATTGGGGGGATTTGGGGGGATTTGGGGGATTTGGGGATTGGGGGGATTGGGGGATTTGGGGGATTTGGGGATTTGGGGGGGATTGAGGGATTGGGGATTGGGGGGATTGGGGGATTGGGGGGGATTTGGGGGGATTGGGGGGATTTGGGGGATTTGGGGGGATTGGGGGAATTGGGGGGATTTGGGGGATTTGGGGGATTTGGGGGGATTTGGGGGGATTTGGGGGATTGGGGGGATTTGGGGATTTGGGGGGATTTGGGGGATTTGGGGGATTGGGGGGATTTGGGGGATTTGGAGGGATTTGGGGGATTTTGGGGATCTGGGGGGATTTGGGGGATTGGGGGGATTTGGGGGGATTTTTTGGGGATTTTTGGGGATTTTGGGGGATTTTTTTAGGATTTCTTGGGATTTTTTGGGGATATTTTGGGATTTTTGGGGGATTTTTTGGGATTTTTTTGAGATTTTTTGGGGATTTTTTGGGGATTTTTTTGGGATTTTTTGGGATTTTTTTTGGTTTTTGGGGGATTTTTTGGGGATTTTTTTTTGAATTTTTTGGGGATTTTTTGGGGATTTTTTGGAGAATTTGGGGGATTTTTTTGGAGGATTTATTGGCGTTTTCTTTGAGGAGTTTTTTGGATTTTATTGGGGAGGTTGGCGGAATTTTGGGATTTTTTCTTGATTTTTTTTTTCAAGATTTTTGGAGAATTTTGGGGATTTTTTTAGAGAATTTTTTGGGAGATTTTTT
Source organism: Chamaea fasciata (assembly GCF_029207755.1). Taxonomy (NCBI): domain Eukaryota; kingdom Metazoa; phylum Chordata; class Aves; order Passeriformes; family Sylviidae; genus Chamaea; species Chamaea fasciata. Next base: position 1,256 of record NW_027094345.1, read on the forward strand.
TGAGGATTTTTTGGGAATTTTTAGCGGATTTTTTGGAGGATTTCTTGAGGATTTTCGGGGAGTTTTTTTATTTCAGGAAAATTTACTTTTATCTATTTGAGGATTTGGCAGAATTTTAATTTAATTTAATTTAATTTATTTTCATTTCATTTTATTTCATTTCATTCGGAACTCGTGGGGAACGAGCGGGATTTTTCGGGGGAATTTTGTGGATTTTTCTGGGAAACGTCGGGATTTTAATGAGACTCCGGGAGGCGATTTTGTGGCTTTTGCGGGATTTTTGGGGAATTTTTCGGGAATTTTTTGGGAATTCTGTGGATTTTTTTTTTGTGGGGGGTGGGGTCGATTTTTTGGACTTTTGAGGAATTTTTTTGGTGGATTTTTTTTTGGAGGGGAGTGGTGGGATTTGGGGGGAGGAAGAAACGAGGATTCCGGGATTTGGGACAAGGACCGCGGGGTAAAACTCGAGGATTTGGGAGAAAAATCCAGGAATGGGGGCGGGAATTTAGGGTTAAACCGCCTCAATAGCCCCGATTTCCCCAATTCCCCCCAAATATCCCCAATTTCCCCCAAATATCCCAAATTCCCCCAAATTTCCCCAAATACCCCAATTTTCCCCCCAATTTCCCCCCAATTTCCCCCAAGTTTCCCAAATATCCCAAATTTTCCCCCAAAATATCCCAAACTTCCCCCAAAATATCCCAAATTTCCCCCAAATATCCCGAATTTCCCCCCAATTTCCCCCAAATATCCCAAATTTCCCCCAAATTTCCCCCAAATATCCCCAATTTCCCCCCAAATTTCCCCAATTTCCCCCAAATATCCCAAATTTCCCCCAAATTTCCCAAATTTCCCCCAAAAACACCCCGAATGTTCCCCCCCCCCCCCATCCCAACCTTCTCCAACCCCCCCCTCCCCCCCCGAACAATCCCAACCATCCCAGATTTCCCTCCACGTTCCCAAATCTCCCGGATTTTGCCCAGCCACGCGGGATCTCCCCGGGAACGCCCGGAGAACGTTCCGGAAGGTTCCAGACCCTCTCCCTGAGCTCGGGCTCGGGCTCCTCCAGGCAGCCCTGGCACAGCGACACCAACAGCGACGCCCGCGAGCCAAGGTCCCGCAGCTCCGCCTGGGAAATGCGGGAATTGGGGAATTCGGGCGGGAATTGGGGAATTTGGGGCGGGAATCGGGGAATTTTGGGCAGAAATTTGGGATTTGGAGGGATTTGGGGATTTCGGGGCACAGGGACAGCAAGGACGAGGCCGGAGAGGGCAGATCCTGCAGATCCCCTTGGGAAAACACGGAATTTTGGGAAGTTTGGGTGGAAGTTTGGGGATTTTGGGCAAAAATTTGGGAATTTTGGGCGGGAATTTGGGATTGGGAGGGATTGGAGGTGGGATTCGGGGATTTATTGGGATTTGGGGGCACGGGGACAGCAAGGACGAGGCCGGGGAGTGCAAATCCCACAGATCCCCCTGGGAAAACAGGGAATTTTAGGTGGAATTTTGGGCAGAAATTTGGGAATTTTGGGGGGAAATTTGGGAATTTTGGGCGGAAGTTTGGGATTTGGAGGGATTTGGGGATTTGGGGGCACGGGGAAGGCCCGGGAGCGCAGATCCCGCAGATCCCCCTGGAAAAACCGGGAATTTTGGGGCGGGATCTTTGGGAGGGATTCGGGAGACTCTGGGGGATCTCCGAAGGGATCCGGGGGGGAGGGGCTTTGGGATTTCTTGGGAATGTGGGCCGGAAATTCTGGGATTGAAGGTGGAATTTTGGGAATTCGGGGCGGGATGGAGGGAGATTTTTTGGGGGGAATTTGGGAATTGAGGAATCGCTCACCGGGGAGGCTCCGGAGTCGGGAATTCGGGAGAGCTCCCAGAGCACGTGGAAGAAGAGGCAGGAGAGGGCCGGGATCGTCACCTGGGGGGGACAGCGGCCCCCAAAGGGCCCAGAATGGCCCAGAACCTTCTGGAAGCGGCCCCAGGGCGGCCAAGAATGGCCCCAGAGGGTCCCCAAAGGTCACCACGGCGTCCCCCACGGGCTCTGCAGGTGTCCCCCGGTGTGCCCAGGTGTGTCCCAGGTGTGTCCCAGGTGTCCCCAGGTGTCCCAGGTGTGTCCCAGGTGTCCCCAGGTGTGTCCCAGGTGTGTCCCAGGTGTGTCCCAGGTGTGTCCCCAGGTGTGTCCCCAGGTGTCCCCAGGTGTGTCCCAGGTGTGTCCCCAGGTGTCCCCAGGTGTCCCCAGGTGTGTCCCAGGTGTGTCCCCAGGTGTGTCCCAGGTGTGTCCCAGGTGTGTCCCCAGGTGTGTCCCAGGTGTGTCCCCGGTGTGCCCAGGTGTGTCCCAGGTGTGTCCCAGGTGTCCCCAGGTGTCCCAGGTGTGTCCCAGGTGTGTCCCAGGTGTCCCAGGTGTCCCCAGGTGTGTCCCCGGTGTCCCCAGGTGTGTCCCCAGGTGTCCCCAGGTGTGTCCCCGGTGTCCCCAGGTGTGTCCCCGGTGTCCCCAGGTGTGTCCCCAGGTGTGTCCCCAGGTGTGTCCCCAGGTGTGTCCCCAGGTGTCCCAGGTGTGTCCCCAGGTGTCCCCAGGTGTCCCCAGGTGTGTCCCAGGTGTGTCCCCAGGTGTCCCCAGGTGTGTCCCCAGGTGTCCCCAGGTGTCCCCAGGTGTGTCCCCAGGTGTGTCCCCAGGTGTGTCCCCAGGTGTGTCCCCAGGTGTGTCCCCAGGTGTGTCACCTGTGCTGGCACCTCCCCGGTGTCGAGGGCGCGGCGCAGGAGCCGCGAGAGCGGCACAAAGAGTCCCCAGGGGGTCAGGTCGTGGTCACTGAGGGGACAATTGGGGACATTGGGGACATTTGGGGACACCGGGGACACCGGGAGCCGCCCCCCGCCCTCGCCCCCAGAGTCCCCCAGATGTCCCCAACCCCCTCAACATCCCCCCCGTGGCCAAAACCGTCCCAAATCCCCCCCAAAGTGTCCCCAAAATGTCCCCAAAACGTCCCCAAACCCTTCGGAATGTCCCCAAATCCCCCCCAAAGTGTCCCCAAAGGCCCCCGGATGTCCCCAAATCCCTCCAATGTCCCCAAAATGTCCCCGGATTTCCCAAACGTCCCCAACCCTCCCCGTGTCCCCAAGTGTCCCCCGAGGTCACTTGAAGAGGGCCGAGAGTCTCCTCAGGGTGGCCGCCAGCCCGTAAACGTCCTCCTCGTCCGGGGACACCGCCTGGCACGGGGGACAGCAAAGCGTCACCGAAACGCCACCGAAACGTCACCGAAATGACACTGAAATGACACTGAAATGTCATCGAAATGTCACCGAAATGTCACCAAAATGTCACTGAAATGTCACCAAAATGTCACTAAAATGTCACCGAAACGTCACCGAAACATCATCGAAATGTCACCGAAATGTCACCAAGTGTCCCCAAATCCCAATGTCCCCAACGTCCTCTACGTCCCCCGGGTCCCCAAATCCCCCCCGTGCTGTCCCAAGGATGGCCCCAGCCCCCAGATCCCCTCCAGGTGTCCCCAAACGTCCCCAAACGTCCCTAAAATGTCCCCAAACGTCCCCAGACGTCCCCAAATCCGCTCCAGATGTCCCCAAAGGTCCCCAAACGACCCCAGAGCTCCCCAAGGGCTCACCTGGAGCCTCTCGGTGACCTGCAGGTGGCACCTGTCCCCAAAGGTCCCCAAGTGTCCCCAAATGTCCCCAAATGTCCCCAAGTGTCCCCAAGCGTCCCCAAAGCTCACCTGGAGCATCTCGGTGACCTGCAGGTGGCACCTGTCCCCCAGGCTGTCCCCAAGTGTCCCCAAGTGTCCCCAAGTGTCCCCAAGGCTCACCTGGAGCATCTCGGTGACCTGCAGGTGGCACCTGTCCCCCAGGCTGTCCCCAAGTGTCCCCAAGTGTCCCCAAGCGTCCCCAAGGCTCACCTGGAGCATCTCGGTGACCTGCAGGTGGCACCTGTCCCCCAGGCTGTCCCCAAGTGTCCCCAAGTGTCCCCAAGTGTCCCCAAGCGTCCCCAAGGCTCACCTGGAGCATCTCGGTGACCTGCAGGTGGCACCTGTCCCCCAGGCTGTCCCCAAGTGTCCCCAAGTGTCCCCAAGCGTCCCCAAGGCTCACCTGGAGCATCTCGGTGACCTGCAGGTGGCACCTGTCCCCCAGGCTGTCCCCAAGTGTCCCCAAGTGTCCCCAAGTGTCCCCAAGGCTCACCTGGAGCATCTCGGTGACCTGCAGGTGGCACCTGTCCCCCAGGCTGTCCCCAAGTGTCCCCAAGTGTCCCCAAGTGTCCCCAAGGCTCACCTGGAGCATCTCGGTGACCTGCAGGTGGCACCTGTCCCCCAGGCTGTCCCCCAGGCGCCCCCTGGCGATGTCCCCGAGGCCGTGCAGGGACAGCGCGGGGTCACAGAGCGCGCGCAGCGCCCGCGAGGCCGCCGAGAGCACCGGGGAGGGCTCCGAGTGCTTCCCGAAAATCTCCTGGATCCGCCCCAGCAGCTGCTCCAGGCACTGGGAACGGACACCGGGACACACTGGGACACACTGGGATGGACTGGGATAAACTGGGATAAACTGGGACAAACTGGGACAAACTGGGAGCACCGGGGAGGGCTCCGAGTGCTTCCCGAAAATCTCCTGGATCCGCCCCAGCAGCTGCTCCAGGCACTGGGAACGGACACCGGGACACACTGGGACACACTGGGACACACTGGGACACACTGGGATAAACTGGGATAAACTGGGACAAACTGGGACAAACTGGGACAAACTGGGAGCACCGGGGAGGGCTCCGAGTGCTTCCCGAAAATCTCCTGGATCCGCCCCAGCAGCTGCTCCAGGCACTGGGAACGGACACCGGGACACACTGGGACAAACTGGGACGGACTGGGACACACTGGGATAAACTGGGACAAACTGGGACAAACTGGGATAAACTGGGATAAACTGGGACAAACTGGGACAAACTGGGACAAACTGGGAGCACCGGGGAGGGCTCCGAGTGCTTCCCGAAAATCTCCTGGATCCGCCCCAGCAGCTGCTCCAGGCACTGGGAACGGACACCGGGACACACTGGGAGAAACTGGGATGGACTGGGAGAAACTGGGATGGACTGGGACACACTGGGAGTCACTGGGATGGGAAACTGGGATAAACTGGGAGGGAAATGGAAGTGACTGGGAGGCCGTGGGGGGCCCTGGGAGGCTCTGGATTGCTCTATACTGGTCTGTACTGGTGTAAACTGGTTTATACTGGGATTTCTCACCCTCTCCCACCGCGCCGTGCGGAACATCCCCAGCTCCAGGTGCTGCAGCAGCTCCAGCAGCGCCGCCGCCGCCTCGGGCTCCGCTGAGAACTGGGGTTTGGGGGGAAAAACGGGAATTCTGGGGGAAAACGGGAATTCTGGGGGAAAACGGGAATTCTGGGGAAAAAACGGGAATTCTGGGGGGAAAAACGGGAATTCTGGGGGAAAAACGGGAATTCTGGGGGAAAAACGGGAATTCTGGGGGAAAAACGGGAATTCTGGGGGGAAAATGGGAATTCTCGGGGAGAAAATGGGAATTCTGGGGGAAAAACGGGAATTCTGGGGGAGAAAAAACGGGAATTCTGGGGGGGAAAACGGGAATTCTGGGGGAGAAAAAACGGGAATTCTGGGGGAAAAATGGGAATTCTGGGGGGGAAAACGGGAATTCTGGGGGAAAATGGGAATTCTGGGGGGAAAAATGGGAATTCTGGGGGAAAGGGGAATTCTGGGGGGAAAACGGGAATTCTGGGGGAAAAAAAAAACCCGGGGATTGCGAGGGGGGGTGGGGTGGGAATTTTCAGGGAAAAACAGAGATTCGAGGAAGATTTATTGGGATTAGGGGGGGAAACGGGAATTTAAGGGGGAAAAAAAAAGGGGATTTTGGGAAAAAAAGGGAATTTCAAGGGGGGAAAAAAGAGAAAATTTTTTGGAGGAAATCTGGAGAAAAACACCCAGAAATTTTGGGAAAAAGAAAAAAAAAACCCCAAAAAGTCCCAGGACGAAGGTGTTGGAGGCCCCCCGAGTGTCCCGGGACGTTCCGGAATTCCGGGATTTCCCGCACCTTCTCCAGGAGCTGGGGCAGCACCGGGATCAGGCTCCGGCTCAGCCGCGATCTCTCCTCGCGCTGCTCCCGGGAGGAAACCTGGGGGGGGGAAACGGGACAACGGGCTCGGAATTCTGCCCCAAATCCATCAAATCCCAGGAACTCCCCGGCCTCGGAATTCCCGGGATTCTCAATCCCTAAAAAAATCCCCTGGAATTCCACCGAAATCCCCCCGAATTCCGGGAATTCCTGAGTCCCCCGAAACCTCCGAAATGCCACCAGAATTCCCACAACTCCCAGCGCCGAAAAAATTCCCCAGAATTCCCAAAGTTTTGGGAATTCCTGACCCCCCCCGGACCCCCTGAAATTCCCAAAATTCCCAACCCCCAAAGCCCTGAAGGTCCCAGGATTCCCTGAACCTTCCCAAAATTCCTGCAATTCCCAGATTTCCCAATCCCCCCCCCCAAAAAAGCTCCAGGAATTCCAAACCAAATAAAAAAAAAACCCACAAAAAACCCAAACAAAACCCGCCCAGAATTCTCGGAATTTCCGATATCGCCCCAAAATTCCCAGATTTCCTGACCCGCCCCAACCCCCTCCTCCCCCCCCCATCAAAATTCCCCAAAAACGCCCCAAAATCTCCGAAAATTCCAAGAAAATTTCCCAAAAATTCCCTCAGAGTTCCCGGAATCGCTGACCTCAGCTCGCCAAAAACTCCCCGAAAGTTCCCAAAAACTCCGGGAAATCCCAGGAAATTCTGGAAAATCCCGGGAAACCCCGGAAAACGCCGGGACCTGCGCACCTTCCTGCCCTGGGCCCGTCCCACGGGCGGCCGGCCCCGGCACAGCCGGAGGCCGCTGCAGCTCAGGATCTCCACCAGCGCCTGCTCCTGCCCCAGGTCCAGGCCTGCAACGCCAGCTCCGGTCCGGCCCGGCCCGGCCCAGTCCCCCCAGTCCATTCCCAGTTTGTCCCAGTCCCTCCCAGTCCATCCCAATCCATTCCCAGTCCGTCCCAGTCCATCCCAGTCCCCCCCAGTCCCTCCCAGTCCATCCCAGTCCATCCCAGTTTGTCCCAGTCCCCCCCAGTCCCCCCAGTTCCCCCCAGACCCCCCAGTCCATCCCAGTTTGTCCCAGTCCATTCCCAGTCCATCCCAGTCCATTCCCAGTCCCCCCAGTCCCCCGTGCCCACCGGCGCCCGGCGCCAGCAGCATTCCCGCGGCCGTGTCCCAGTCCATCCCAGTCCATCCCAGTCCATCCCAATCCATTCCCAATCCATTCCCAGTCCATTCCCAGTCCATCCCAGTTTGTCCCAGTCCATTCCCAGTCCATCCCAGTCCGTCCCAGTCCATTCCCAGTTTGTCCCAGTCCATCCCAGTTTGTCCCAGTTTGTCCCAGTCCATCCCAGTCCATTCCCAGTTTGTCCCAGTCCATTCCCAGTCCCCCGTGCCCACCGGCGCCCGGCGCCAGCAGCATTCCCGCGGCCGTGTCCCAGTCCATCCCAGTCCATCCCAGTCCATCCCAATCCATTCCCAATCCATTCCCAGTCCATTCCCAGTCCATCCCAGTTTGTCCCAGTCCATTCCCAGTCCATCCCAGTCCGTCCCAGTCCATTCCCAGTTTGTCCCAGTCCATCCCAGTTTGTCCCAGTTTGTCCCAGTCCATCCCAGTCCATTCCCAGTTTGTCCCAGTCCATTCCCAGTCCCCCCGTGCCCACCGGCGCCCGGCGCCAGCAGCATTCCCGCGGCCGTGTCCCAGTCCATCCCAATCCATTCCCAGTCCATTCCCAGTCCATCCCAGTCCATCCCAGTCCATCCCAGTTTGTCCCAGTCCATCCCAGTTTGTCCCAGTCCATCCCAGTTTGTCCCAGTCCGTCCCAGTCCCCCCGTGCCCACCGGCGCCCGGCGCCAGCAGCATTCCCGCGGCCGTGTCCCAGTCCATCCCAGTTTGTCCCAGTCCATCCCAGTTTGTCCCAGTCCATCCCAGTTTGTCCCAGTCCATCCCAGTCCCCCCGTGCCCACCGGCGCCCGGCGCCAGCAGCATTCCCGCGGCCGTGTCCCAGTCCATTCCCAGTCCATCCCAGTTTGTCCCAGTTTGTCCCAGTCCATCCCAGTCCATTCCCAGTTTGTCCCAGTCCATCCCAGTCCATTCCCAGTTTGTCCCAGTCCATTCCCAGTCCCCCGTGCCCACCGGCGCCCGGCGCCAGCAGCATTCCCGCGGCCGTGTCCCAGTCCATCCCAGTTTGTCCCAGTCCATCCCAGTCCATCCCAGTTTGTCCCAGTCCATTCCCAGTCCATCCCAGTTTGTCCCAGTCCCCCCGTGCCCACCGGCGCCCGGCGCCAGCAGCATTCCCGCGGCCGTGTCCCAGTCCATCCCAGTCCATCCCAGTCCATTCCCAGTCCATTCCCAGTCCATTCCCAGTTTGTCCCAGTCCATCCCAGTCCCCCCGTGCCCACCGGTGCCCGGCGCCAGCAGCATTCCCGCGGCCGTGTCCCAGTCCATCCCAGTTTGTCCCAGTCCATTCCCAGTCCATCCCAGTTTGTCCCAGTCCATCCCAGTCTGTCCCAGTTTGTCCCAGTCCATCCCAGTTTGTCCCAGTCCATCCCAGTTTGTCCCAGTCCATTCCCAGTCCCCCGTGCCCACCGGCGCCCGGCGCCAGCAGCATTCCCGCGGCCGTGTCCCAGTCCATCCCAGTCCATTCCCAGTCCATTCCCAGTCCATTCCCAGTTTGTCCCAGTCCATCCCAGTCCATCCCAGTCCCCCCCGTGCCCACCGGCGCCCGGCGCCAGCAGCATTCCCGCGGCCGTGTCCCAGTCCATCCCAGTCCATCCCAGTCCATCCCAGTTTGTCCCAGTCCATCCCAGTCCCCCCAGTCCCCCCGTGCCCACCGGCGCCCGGTGCCAGCAGCATTCCCGCGGCCGTGTCCCAGTCCATCCCAGTTTGTCCCAGTCCATCCCAGTTTGTCCCAGTCCATTCCCAGTCCATCCCAGTTTGTCCCAGTCCCCCGTGCCCACCGGCGCCCGGCGCCAGCAGCATTCCCGCGGCCGTGTCCCAGTCCATTCCCAGTCCATCCCAGTTTGTCCCAGTCCATCCCAGTTTGTCCCAGTCCATCCCAGTCCATTCCCAGTCCATTCCCAGTCCATTCCCAGTTTGTCCCAGTCCGTCCCAGTCCCCCGTGCCCACCGGCGCCCGGCGCCAGCAGCATTCCCGCGGCCGTGTCCCAGTCCATCCCAGTCCATCCCAGTCCATTCCCAGTCCATCCCAGTCCATCCCAGTCCATTCCCAATCCATTCCCAGTCCATCCCATTCCATCCCAGTCCATCCCAGTTTGTCCCAGTCCCCCCAGTCCCCCGTGCCCACCGGCGCCCGGCGCCAGCAGCATTCCCGCGGCCGTGTCCCAGTCCCGCAGGCGGCTCCCGGCGCAATCCCACAGGGAATCCACCAGGTAGGCGGCGTGATCGTGGAGCTGGGGGGAGGGGGAATCTGGGATCGGGATCCTCAGAATTCCCGAAAATTCCCACAATTCCATCGATATCCCCGAAATTCCCGCAGGATCCCCTCGAAATGCTCCACGTCCCCCCCGGAATTCCCCCGGAATTCTTTGGAACTGCCCCGAGATTCCCCCAAAGTTTTCAAACTTTCCCCCCACCCGAATTCACCTGAAATTCCCACCCAAAAAATTCCCGAAATTCCCCCAAAAAATGCCTGAAATTCCCGCCCAAAATTCCTGAAATTCCCGCCCAAAAAATTCCCGAAATTCCCCCCAAAAATGCCTGAAATTCCCACCCAAAATTCCTGAAATTCCCACCCAAAAAATTCCCGAAATTCACCCCAAAAATTCCTGAAATTCCCGCCCAAAATTCCTGAAGTTCCCACCCAAAAAATTCCCGAAATTCCCCCAAAAACTTCCTGAAATTCCTCCCAAAAATTCCCAAAATTCCCCCCCAAAAATTCCCAAAATTCCCCAAAAAATTCCCGAAATTCCCCCCAAAAATTCCCAAAATTCCCCCCCAAAAAATTCCCAAAATTCCCCCCAAAAATTCCCAAAATTCCCCCCCAAAACTCCCCAAATTCCCAATTTCCCCCGAAATTCCCCAACTGCCCCGAAATCCCCGATTCCCGCCGTCCCGCCTGGCCCGGGGCGGGACCTCGGAGCCGAGGAAGAAGCCGACGAGGCGCAGGAAGAAGCTGCGGTTGTCGCCGGGCCCGGCCCCGTGTCTTTGGGGATCCAGGAGCCTGGAAAAAACCGGGAAAAAACCGGGAAAAAACCGGGAAAAAACCGGGAAGAGAGGGAGAAAACACAAGGGGGCTGGAAAAACTTGGGAAAAGAGGAGCTGGAATGGGAAAGACGGGAAAATTGGGGGAAAAACCGGGGAGGAAAGGACAAAAAACGGGGGATTCGGGGAGTGGGATTACGAGAAAAGTGGGAAAAAAAAACCTGGAATGGGGAAAATTGGGGAAAAAATGGGAAAAATCCGGGCGGGAATGGGCCGAGGAGGAAGGAAAAGAATAAAAACTGGGAAAAATGGGAAAAAATGGGAAAAAACCCCCAAAAGGGAATTTTTGGGGCTTGGAATCGGGGGGAAAATTGGGAAAAAAAACCGAGTGGAAAGAGATCAAAGAGAGAAAAACTTGGGAAAGGACGGGGGAAAAACCGGGATAAACACCATCGCCCCTCCCCCCTCCGTGCCCGAGGGATTGGGAAGGGCCCGAGATGAAGAAATTCCGGGATGAGGAAATTCCAGATGTTGGGAGGAGCCCGGAGCCGATTCCCAGAAAATTCCGCTGGAATTGGAGGGGGGGGGGAGGGGGGGGAGTCCAAGAGTTCAGGGCTCGGAATTCGGACGGATCGAGGTGGAATTCCCGGGTTTTGGAGGCTGGAATTCCCAGATTTGGGGCTGGAATTCCCAGGGTTTGGAGGGGCCTGCATTCCCGGATTTGGGAGCAGGCTTCCCGGATTTCTGGGAGGCCAAACTTCCCAGGCTTTGGGGCTTTGGAATTCTCAGGACTTGGGGCTGAAATTCCCAGGTTTTTCGGGCTGGAATTCCGAGAGTTCAGAGCTCGGAATTCCCAGGGTTTTGGGGTCAGAATTCCCAGATCTTTGGGACAGCAATCCGGGGATTCCAGGGCCCAAATTCCCAGGATTTGGGGGGCCGGAATTCCCTTTTTTTTTACCTCTGGAACAGGAATTCTCCGGCAGCCGTGGCCAGGGCGCGGCTGGAGACGAAAACCACGGGGAAGATGCTCCGGCAATCCTCCTCCGACAGCGCCTCCTCCAGATTCCTGGGCAATTCCAGGGATTCCGGGAATTCTGGGGCTCCTGGATTCCCGATCCCCGCTCTCCCGTTCCCAAATTCCAAAAACAATTCCGGGATTTTGGGCACTCTTGGGCCCCAATTCCCGATCCCTGCTTTCCCCCCCGTTCCCAACCCTTTTCCCACCCCGTTTCCTTCCCGGGAATTCCCAGGAATTTCAGGAATTCTGGGGACTCCTGGATTTGCCAATTTCCCCTTTTTCCACTCCAAAATTCCCAAATTCCTTCCAAAATCCGGGAATTTGGGGCTCCCCCCTCCCCCATTCCAGCCCCTCCTTCCCGGTTCTCCGGATTCCCGGAATTCTGAGCTCAAAGTTTGGGAAGAAGCCACGGGAATTTGGCTCTCCGAGACACCCCACCCCAATTCCCTCATTCCCCGTCGGGAAAAGGACCCAAAAGTTCCGAACCAAAACAAAATTCCCACAAAATCCTGCCTGAACTCCCGGCCTGGAACTCAGGAAAATCCCATGGAATTCTGGGCGGCTCCAAATCCCAAAATTCCCAAAAAAAAAAAAACCAAACCTCCCCAGTTCCCAGCCAGAGCTCCGGTCAATCCCGGGGGATTTTGGGATCCCCCCCCCCCCAATCCCCATTTCTGACCCCAACTCCCAAATTCCTGATCCCAAATCCCCAATTTCCCACCCGAAATCCCAAATTTCCCACCCTAAATCCCAAATTCCTCATCCCAAATCCCAAATTTCCCACCCCAAATCCTACATTTTCCCTCCCACATCCCGAATTTCCCGCCCCACATCCTGGATTTCCCGCCCCACATCCCGAATTTCCCGCCCCACATCCCGGATCTCCCGCCCCACATCCCGAATTTCCCGCCCCACATCCCGAATTTCCCGCCCCACATCCCGGCTCTCCCGCCCCACATCCCGGCTCTCCCGCCCCACATCCCAGATTTCCCGCCCCACATCCCGGCTCTCCCGCCCCACATCCGGCTCTCCCGCCCCACATCCCGGCTCTCCCGCCCCACATCCCGAATTCCCGCCCCACATCCCGGCTCTCCCGCCCCACATCCCGGCTCTCCCGCCCCACATCCCGGCTCTCCCGCCCCACATCCCGGCTCTCCCGCCCCACATCCCGGCTCTCCCGCCCCACATCCCAAATTTCCTGCCCCACATCCCGAATTTCCCGCCCCACATCCCGAATTTCCCGCCCCACATCCCGGCTCTCCTGCCCCACATCCCGGCTCTCCCGCCCCACATCCCGGCTCTCCCGCCCCACATCCCGGCTCTCCTGCCCCACATCCCGGATTTCCCGCCCCACATCCCGGCTCTCCCGCCCCACATCCCGGATCTCCCGCCCCACATCCCGGCTCTCCCGCCCCGCATCCCGAATTTCCCGCCCCACCTCCCGGCTCTCCCTGCCGGCCCCGGGCCCCACCTGTCCAGCTCCGTGAGCAGCCTCAGCACCTCCAGCGCCACCCGGGGCTCCTTGTCGTGGACCATGGCCACCAGCCGCGGCTGCGAGGCCCGGAGCGCGCCCGGAACGTGCCCACAGCGTTCCCAGAACGTTCCCGAAACGTTCCCAAAGTATTCCCAAAACCTTCCCGAACCGTGCCCGAAACGTTCCCAAAACGTTCCCGAACCGTGCCCAAAACATTCCCAAAATGTTCCCAAAGTACTCCCAAACCGTGCCCGAAACGTTCCCGAAATGTTCCCGAAGCATTCCCCAATTCCCCCGAACTCCCAGCCCCTCCCAGCCCTCTTTTCCCCCCGTTTTCCCGGTTGTTCCCCCATTTTCCCCCCGTTTTCCCGTTTCCCCCCTGTTTTCCCGGTCGTTTTCCCGGTTGTTCCCCGTTTCCCCCCCATTTTTCCCGGTTGTTTTCCCGTTTTCCCGGTTGTTCCCCGTTTCCCCCCCGTTTTCCCGGTTGTTCCCCGTTTTCTCCCCGTTTTCCCGGTTGTTTTCCCGTTTTTCCCGGTTGTTCCCCGTTCTCCCCCCCGTTTTTCCCGGTCGTTTTCCCGGTTGTTCCCCGTTCTCCCCCCCGTTTTTCCCGGTCGTTTTCCCGGTTGTTCCCCGTTCTCCCCCCCGTTTTTCCCGGTCGTTTTCCCGGTTGTTCCCCGTTCTCCCCCCCGTTTTTCCCGGTCGTTTTCCCGGTTGTTCCCCGTTTTCCCCCCGTTTTCCCAGTCGTTTTCCCGGTTGTTCCCCGTTCTCCCCCCGTTTTTCCCGGCGTTCCCCGTTTCTCCCACCTTGAACCTCTCGGTGAAGAGCTCCAGGCCGGGGCCGCTGCCGGGGGCGCCGTAGAGGCCGCGCAGGGCCCGGGCACAGCGCAGCCGCACCGCGCCGTGCTGCCAGAGCCGCCGACACCGCGCCGTGGGCCCGGGCCCGATCCCCAAATCCCCAAACCCCAAATTCCCAAACTCCCACCCTCCCCAAACCCCGGATCCCAAATCCCAAATTCCCAAATTCTGAATCCCAAATTCCCAAATCCCAAATCCCCAAATTCCCCAAATTCCCCAACTCCCACCCCTCCCCAAACCCTGGATCCCAAATTCCCAAATCCCAAATTCCCCAAACCCCGGATCCCAAATTCCCCAAACCCCGGATCCCAAATTCCCCAAACCCCGGATCCCAAATTCCCAAATTCCCAAATCCCAAATTCCCACCCTCCCCAACCCCAGATCCCAAATCCCAAATTCCCCAAACCCCGGATCCCAAATCCCCAAATTCCCAAATCCCAAACCCCGGATCCCAAATCCCCAAATCCCCAAATTCCCGAATTCCCACCCTCCCCAACCCCGGATCCCAAACCCCGGATCCCAAATCCCGAATTCCCGAATTCCCACCCACCCCCCGGATTCCAAATCCCCAAATCCCCGAATTCCCACCCCTCCTCCATCCCAGCCCCTTCATCCCGTTTTTTCCCAGATTTCTCCCCAGCTCTCAGCCCGGTTCCCGCACTTTCCCCATCCCAACCCTGGATTTTCCCAGATTTCCCCCCCCCGTTTTTCCGGAATTTTCCCAAACCATTTTTGTCCCAGATTTTCCCAACCTTTCTTCCCCTCGTTTTTTCCTCAGATTTTTCCTGGATTTGTTTCCCATTTTTCCCCGAATTTTTCATGGATTTTTTTTCCATTTTTCCCAGATTTTTCATGGATTTCTTTTCATTTTTCCCAGAGTTTTTTCCCATTTTTCCCCAGATTTTTCATGGATTTTTTCCCAATTTTCTCCAGATTTTCCCCAGATTTTTGCCGGATTTTTTTCCCATTTTCCCCAGATTTTTTTTTTTCATTTTCCCCTGGACTTTTCCAGATTTTTTCCCACTTTTCCCCAGATTTTTCCCAGATTTTTTTCCATTTGCCCCTGGAATTTTCCCCGGATTTTTTCCCATTTCCCCCGGATTTTTCCCCGGATTTTTCCCGGATTTCCCCCGGATTTCCCCCGGATTTTCCCAGATTTCCCCCGGATTTTCCCCGGATTTTCCCCGGATTTCCCCCGGATTTTCCCAGATTTCCCCGGATTTCCCCCGGATTTCCCCGGATTTTCCCGGATTTTCCCGGATTTCCCTGGGATTTCCCCCGGATTTCCCCCGGATTTCCCCAGGATTTTCCCAGATTTCCCCGGATTTCCCCGGATTTTCCCGGATTTTCCCGGATTTCCCCGGATTCTCCCCACCTTGTCGTGCAGGGTCCAGCCCAGGTACTTGAGGTGGCTGTCGGTGAGGAAGGAGCCCGGGAACTTCCTCACCCACTTCCCCAACTCCTCCAGGCAGATCCCGCGGATTTCCGGCACCACGTCCCTGAGCCCGGGGAAATCCGGGATCAGAGTCCCCAAAATCCCCTTTCCCGTCGTTTTATCCCGGATTCCCCCACAAATCCTGGGGAAATCCGGGATCACAGTCCCCAAAATCCCCTTTCCCATCGTTTTATCCCGGATTCCCCCACAAATCCCGGGGAAATCCGGGATCACAGTCCCCAAAATCCCCTTTCCCGTCGTTTTATCCCGAATTCCCCCACAATTCCCGGGGAAATCTGGGATCACAGTCCCCAAAATCCCCTTTCCCGTCGTTTTATCCCGGATTCCCCCACAATTCCCGGGGAAATCCGGGATCAGAGTCCCCAAAATCCCCTTTCCCGTCGTTTTATCCCGGATTCCCCCACAATTCCCGGGAAACTCCGGCTCACAGTCCCCAAATCCCCTTTTTCCGTCATTTCAGCCCAAATTTGCCCCGTTTTCCCACCCCCCCCCATTTTCCATCCCATTCCTGCCTTTTTTCCCACCTTATCCCACTTTTTCCCCGCCGGGCTCCTTCCCGTCCCCTTTTTCCCCCGTCCTATCCCACTCCCCGTTCTACCCCTCGGCTGCCCCGCTTCGTTCCCCGTTTTTTCCCATTTTTCCCAATTTTCCCCCTTTTTATCTTTTTCCCCCTTTCCATCCCCTTTCCCTCCGTTTTCCTCCCTTTTCCCAATCCCACACCTCGTCTGTCCCCGCTTTCTCCCACCCCCATCCCATTTTTTCCCATTTCCCCCATTTTTTCCCATTTTCTCCCACCCCCATCCCATTTTTTCCCGTTTCCCCCCTTTTTCCCCCATTTTTTTTCCATTTCCCCCCATTTTCTCCCACTCCCATCCCATTTCCCCCATTTCCCCCCGTTTTTCCCATTTTTCCCCATTTTCCCCTGCCCCCCATTTTCCCCCCATATTCCCTTTCCCCATATTTTCCCTTTCCCCCCATTTTCCCCCCACTTTTCCTATTTTTCTCCATTTTCCCCCCCATTTTTTCCCATTTTCCCCCATTTTTCTCCATTTTCCCCCCATTTTTTCCCATTTTTTCCCATTTTTTCCCATTTTTTCCCATTTTTCCCCATTTTTTCCATTTTTTCCCATTTTTTCCCATTTTTTCCCATTTTCCCCCCATTTTTTCCCATTTCCCCCCATTTTTCCCTCATTTTCCCCCCATTTTTTCCCATTTTTCCCCCCATTTTTTCCCATCTTCCCCCCACTTTTTCCCATTTTTCCCATTTTTCCCCCCATTTTTCCCATTTTTCCCGGTTTTCCCCCCATTTTTCCCGGTTTTCCCCACCTGTAGCGATGCACGAAGACGCCCTTGAAGATCCCGTTCATCAGCTCCTCCAGCTCCTGCTGCCGCTCCCGCAGCTGGGAAGCCCCAAAATCCCAGGATTTCACCCCAAACCGTCTCCCCAACCCCCCCAGCCCCCGGAAAATCCCCCCAACCCCGACTTCCGCCGGAATTCCCAAACTCCCCCCAAATTCCCGAATTTTCCCCTAAAACCCCCGCCCAAACCCCTCCTGCATTCCCAAGCTTTCAGCCCAGACCCCCCGGAATTCCCGGTTTTCCCTGGATTTTCCCCCCGGAATTCCCATTTTTCCTCCTGAAACTCTCATTTTCCCCCCCTGGAATTCCCATTTTCCCGTTTTTCACCCAGAATTCCCATTTTTCCTGGGTTTTTTCTCCCTGGAATTCCTGTTTTTCCCCGTTTTTCCTCAGAACTCCCACTTTCCCCCCTGGAATTCCCATTTTCCCCTTTTCCCCCCCAGAATTCCCGTTTTCCCCCCCAGAATTCCAGTTTTTCCGCCCAAATTCCCTTTTCCCCACCAGAATTCCCGTTTTCCCCCCCAGAATTCCCGTTTTCCCCCCCAGAATTCCCGTTTTTCCCCCCCGGAATTCCCGTTTTTCCCCAGAATTCCCGTTTTTCCCCCCCGGAATTCCCGTTTCCCCCGGAATTCCCGTTTTCCCCCCCCAGAATTCCCGTTTTCCCCCCAGAATTCCCGTTTTCCCCCGGAATTCCCGTTTTTCCCCCCCGGAATTCCCGTCCCTCCCACCTCCCGCTGCTGCTCCCGGAGCAGCTCCAGCTTTTCCGTGCCCCTCCTGCCGGGCTCCTTCCCCTGCTCCGCCTCCAGCTGCCGCCGGCAATTCTCCAGCTGCAGCCCCACGTCCAGAGCCACCTCCACCAGGGAGCTCATCAGCTTCAGCGCTGGGAATTCCGGGATAAACGGGAAAGTGGGGAAAAAACAGGGAAAATTAAACAACAACAAAAAAAACAACAGAAAAAACAGGGGAAATCTGGAAAAAAAGGGGGAAAAAACAGGGAAAAAGAGGGAAAAAGTGGGTTGGGATGGAGGGAAACGCCCACACAGGAGCTCAGCAGCTTCAGCGCTGGGAATTCCGGGAAAAAACGGGAAAGTTGGGAAAAAACAGGGAAAAAGAAAAGGGAAAATCAGAATTTAAAAAATCAGGAAAAAACAGGAAAAAAATTAGGAAAAAATTAGGAAAACCACGAAAAATCAGGAAAAAATCAGGAAAAAATTAGGAAAAACTCAAGAAAATCAGGAAAAAAATCAGGAAAAAATCACAAAAAAATCACCAAAAAATCACCAATAAATTAGGAAAAACTCAAGAAAATCAGGAAAAAAATCAGGAAAAAAATCAGGAAAAAAATCAGGAAAAAAATCAGGAAAAAAATCAGGAAAAAATTGGGAAAAATCAATAAAAAATCAGGAAAAAATTAGGAAAAACTCAAGAAAATCAGGAAAAAAATCAGGAAAAGATCGGGAAAAATCAATAAAAAGTCAGGAAAAAATCGGGAAAAGTCACTAAAAAATCAGGAAAAAATCAGGAAAAAATCAGGAAAAAATTGGGAAAAATCGCAAAAAAATCAGGAAAAAAATTAGGTAAAACTCAAGGAAATCAGGAAAAAAATCAGGAAAAAATCGGGAAAAATCAATAAGAAGTCAGGAAAAAATCGGGAAAAATCACTAAAAAATCAGGAAAAAATCAGGAAAAAATCGGGAAAAAATCGGGAAAAAATTAGGAAAAACTTAAGAAAATCAGGAAAAAAAATCAGGAAAAATCGGGAAAACCTCAAGAAAATCAGGAAAAAAATCGGGAAAAATGACTAAAAAATCAGAAAAAAATCAGGAAAAATCACTTAAAAATCAGGAAAAAATCCGGAAAAATCACTAAAAAATCAGGAAAAAATCGGGAAAACCTCAAGAAAATCAGGGAAAAAATCACGGAAAAATCCCTAAAAAATCAGGAAAAAATCGGGAAAAACCACTAAAAAATCAGAAAAAAATCGGGAAAAACTCAAGAAAATCGGGAAAAAATCGGGAAAAAACCGGGAAAAATCACTAGAAGTTCAGGGAAAAAAGCGGGACAAGGCAGCAGCAGCCCAGGAGCGAGGGGAGGGCGGGGGGAAGCGTGGCGGGCAGGCGCGGGCGAGGGGCAGCCGAGGGCCGGGCGGCGGCGCGCTCCTTACCGGCCAGCGTGGCGGCGTGCCGGCAGGCGCGCACCCGGCTGTCGGCCAGGCCGGCCAGGAAGGGCGGCAGCGCCTCGGGCACGAGACCGGCCCGCAGCTCCCGGTGCCGGCCCCGCAGCGCCAGCAGCTCCAGCAGCTCCGAGAATCCCGCCCGGAAGCGGCGCCAGGCGGGGGAACGGCGCGCCAGGGGGTACGCCGGGGCGGCCTGCGAGAGAGGTTCGGAATGCCGGCGGGAAAAGGTTCGGAATGCGGCGGGAAGCAGCGCCAGTGCCGAGGGAAACGCCGAGGGAAAGGATCCCGGGACGGGGGGAAACGACCCGCTGGGGTGGGGGTGAGAACAGGTGGAATTTGAGGGAAAACACGAGAAATGTCGGGGGAAAAACGGGATGGAAAAATCCCGGGAAAAACGCTCAAATGCCAGTGGGAAAAGGTTCGGAATGCCGGGGGAAACCAGCCCGAATCCCGAGGGAAACGCCGAGGGAAAGGATCCCGGGACGGGGGGGAAACGACCCGCTGGGGTGGGGGTGAGAGCAGGTGGAGTTTGAGGGAAAATCCCCAAAAATCCCAGAGGAAAAGATGAGAAATGTCGGGGGAAAACAAGGGGAAGAAATGAAAAAATCCCGGGAAAAACGCTCGAATGCCAGTGGGAAAAGGTTCGGAATCCCGGGAGAAAGCAGCGCGAATCCCGAGGGAAACGATCCCGGGAGGGGGGAAACGACCCGCTGGGGTGGGGCTGAGAGCAGGTGGAGTTTGAGGGAAAATCCCCAAAAATCCCAGAGGAAAACACAGGAAATGTCGGGGGAAAATGGGATGAAAAAATCCCGGGAAAAACGCTCAAATGCCAGCGGGAAAAGGTTCGGAATGCCGGGGGAAAGCAGCGCCAGTCCCGAGGGAAACGATCCCGGGAGGGGGGAAATGACCCGCTGGGGCGGGGCTGAGAACAGGTGGAGTTTGAGGGAAAAGGCCCAAAAATCCCAGAGGAAAACACAGGAAATGTCGGGGGAAAACAAGGGGAAGAAATGAAAATATCCCGGGAAAAACGCTCGAATGCCAGTGGGAAAAGGTTCGGAATGCCGGGGGAAAGCAGCGCGAATCCCGAGGGAAACGCCGAGGGAAAGGATCCCGGGACGGGGGGGAAACGACCCGCTGGGGTGGGGCTGAGAGCAGGTGGAGTTTGAGGGAAAACACGAGAAATGTCGGGGGAAAAACGGGATGAAAAAATCCCGGGAAAAACGCTGGAACGGCAGCGGGAAAAGGTTCGGAATCCCGGGGGAAAGCAGCGCGAGTCCCGAGGGAAAGGATCCCGGGAGGGGGGAAATGACCCGCTGGAGTGGGGCTGAGAGCAGGTGGAGTTTGAGGGAAAACACGAGAAATGTCAGGGGAAAAACGGGATGAAAAAATCCCGGGAAAAACGCTGGAACGGCAGCGGGAAAAGGTTCGGAACGCCGGGGGAAAGGCCGGGAAAAGCCGAGAAAAAAGCCTCAGGTTTTGTCGAAGGGACGCGAGGTTCCCCAGGGAACGACGGAACCTGGCGGGAAAGACGCAGAATTCCAGGGAAAACACGAGGAATTCCACGAGAAACGCACGGAATCCCCGAGGAAACGCGAGGGACTCCGAGGGAAAAGCTCGGCTCTCGTGGAAAACCCGCCGGATTCCCGGCGAAAATTCCGGCAATTTCAGGGGGAAAAGCCCAAAACTCCCACGGCAGAAGCGTTTCAATTCCACGGGAAGAGCCTCAAATCTCACGGAAACCACCTGAAATCCCCTGGAAAACCCTGAATTCCCTGGGAAAACCCCGGAATTCCCAGGACAATCCCGAAATTCCCTGGAAAACCCTGAATTCCCTGGGAAAACCCCGGAATTCCCAGGACAATCCCCAAATTCCCTGGGAAAACCCTGAAATTCCCAGGAAAATCCCGAAATTCCCTGGAAAATCCTGAAATTCCCTGGGAAAACCCTGAAATTCCCAGGAAAATCCCGAAATTCCCTGGAAAATCCCGAAATTCCCTGGGAAAACCCGGAATTCCCTGGAAAAACCCCGGAATTCCCAGGAAAATCCTGAAATTCCCTGGGCAAACCCCAAATTCCCTGGAAAACCCTGAAATTCCCTGGGAAAACCCCGAAATTCCCGGGAAAACCCCAGAATTCCCTGGGAAAACCCTGAATTCCCTGGGAAAACCCCAGAATTCCCAGGAAAATCCCCAAATTCCCTGGGAAAACCCTGAATTCCCAGGAAAAGCCCGGCATTCCCAGGAGAAGTCCCGGGTACCTCGTCGAAGGTCTCCGTGAGCCTCCGGATGATCTCGGAGTTCGGCAGCTCCCGGAACATCGCCGGCGTCACCGCGCCTGCAACCCAACCGCGCTTCGCCCGCGCCCCAGCCCAAATCCCCGGAGCTCCGCGGCTTCCCACTCCCAGCCCCACAATTCCCCCTTTCCCTCCATCCCAATCCCCTTTTCCCCCTTTTCCCCCTTTTCCCACTCCCAGCCCCACAATTCCCCCTTTCCCTCCATCCCAATCCCCTTTTCCCCCTTTTCCCACTCCCAGCCCCACAATTCCCTGTTTCCCTCCATCCCAACCCCCTTTTCCCCCTTCTCCCACTCCCAGCCCCACAATTCCCCCTTTCCCTCCATCCCAATCCCCTTTTCCCCCTTCTCCCACTCCCAGCCCCACAATTCCCCCTTTCCCTCCATCCCAACCCCCTTTTCCCCCTTCTCCCACTCCCAGCCCCACAATTCCCTGTTTCCCTCCATCCCAATCCCCTTTTCCCCCTTTTCCCACTCCCAGCCCCACAATTCCCTGTTTCCCTCCATCCCAACCCCCTTTTCCCACTCCCAGCCCCACAATTCCCTGTTTCCCTCCCTCCCAATCCCCTTTTCCCCCTTTTCCCACTCCCAGCCCCACAATTCCCCCTTTCCCTCCATCCCAATCCCCTTTTCCCACTCCCAGCCCCACAATTCCCCCTTTCCCTCCATCCCAATCCCCTTTTCCCCCTTTCCCCACTCCCAGCCCCACAATTCCCCCTTTCCCTCCATCCCAATCCCCTTTTCCCCCTTTTCCCACTCCCAGCCCCACAATTCCCCCTTTCCCTCCATCCCAATCCCCTTTTCCCCCTTTTCCCACTCCCAGCCCCACAATTCCCCCTTTCCCTCCATCCCAATCCCCTTTTCCCCCTTTTCCCACTCCCAGCCCCACAATTCCCCCTTTCCCTCCATCCCAATCCCCTTTTCCCCCTTTTCCCACTCCCAGCCCCACAATTCCCCCTTTCCCTCCATCCCAATCCCCTTTTCCCCCTTTTCCCACTCCCAGCCCCACAATTCCCCATTCCCGCCCCAGCAGCCGCTGGAGCACACGGTGAAGTCCAGCAGCTCCAGGAATTCCCAGATTTTTCCCAATTTTCCCCCTTTTTTCCCCCCCCATTTCTCCACAGCTTTTCCCGGTTTTTTTCCCGGTTTTTTTTCCCGGTTTTTCACCCCGGCAGCCGCAGGAGGCGACGATGAAGTTGAGCAGCTCCAGGAAGGCGGGTTCCTGATCCCGGCGGTACCAGCCCAGCCACTCGTCCACCACCGTCTGGAACGGGGGGAAACGGGAATTCCGGGGGAAAACCGGGAATTCCGGGGGGAAAACGGGAATTCCGAGGGAGAACGGGAATTCCGGGGGAAAACGGGAATTCTGGGGGGGAAGAACGGGAATTCCGGGGGGGAAGAACGGGAATTCCGGGGGGAATAAATGAGACTTCTGAGAGGAAAAATAGGGAATTTTGTGGAGAAAATAGGGAATTTTAAGGGGGGAAAAATGGGAATTCCGGGGGGAAAAAAACAGGAATTCTGGGGGGGAAAATGGGAATTCTGAAGGGGAAACGGGAATTCCGGGGAAAATCTGGAGTTTTGGGGGGAAAACCAGGAATTCCCAGGAAAACAAAAAAAAAAATTCTGAAAGAAAAAACCAGAAACTTTCACCAAAAACCCCGGAGAAAACTGGGAGGGAAAAACTGGGAATTCTGTGAGAAAAACGGGGATTTGGGGGAAGAACTGGGAATTCGGGGGGGGGGAAACAACGGGAATTCTGAGAATCCCCCCGAAGCTTTTCCCATTTTTTTTTTTTCCCTGTACCTCCATGGCCGCTTTTCCCGAAAAAACCGCCTGGAAAAGGGAATTCTGCTCCAGCTCCTTCCCGGCGTCGCCGGCAAGCCGCGAGCGCTTCGGGACCTGCGGAAAAACGGGGGAAAACCGGGAAAAATCGCTGGAAATGGCCCACAACTCGTGGGGTTTTTGGGAATGTCGGGAATTACGTGGCTCCTGGTGGCTCCTTGGGGGGGGCCCCGTTTGCTCCGGGGGCGCGGAGAGACCTCGAAGTCGCTGCCGGAGTCGGCATCGTCCGGGAATTCCCTGGGGGAAAATCCGGGAATTCTGGGGGGAGAACTGGGAAAAGCAGGGCTGGGAAAGGAGGGGGGAAAAGTGGGAAAAATGGGGGAAAACCGGGAAAAAATGGGGGGGAACAGGGCTGGAATGAGGGGAAATGAGACGGGATGGGGAGGAATGGAAGGGAAACTGGGAAAAACTGGGGGAAACGGGATGGGGCTCAGAAAAACGGGAATAAAAAGGGTTGGGATGGAGGAAAAAAGATGGAAGGAGAGAAAATGGGGAAAAAACTGGGGGAAATGGGGTTGGGTTCAGAAAAACGGGAATAAAAGGGTTGGGACGGAGGAAAATAATGGAGGGAAGGGGGAAAAGGGGGAAAAAAACTGGGGGAAACGGGATGAGGTTCAGAAAAACGGGAATAAAAAGGGTTGGGATGGAGGAAAAAAGATGGAGGGAGAGAAAATGGGGAAAAAAACTGGGGGAATGGGGTTGGGTTCAGAAAATCGGGATTAGAAAGGGTTGGGATGGAGGAAAATAATGGAGGGAAGGGGGAAAAGGGGGAAAAAAACTGGGGGAAACGGGATGAGGTTCAGAAAAACGGGAATAAAAAGGGTTGGGATGGAGGAAAATAATGGAGGGAGGGAAAATGGGGAAAAAACCTGGGGGAATGGGGTTGGGAGGGGAGAAGATGGGGCTGGAATGGGGAAAAAGAGGGATAAAGAGGAGTAGGGATGGGGGGGGTGGCAAAAACAGGGAAGTTTTGGGAAAACCGGGCAAAACGCGAGGAGAAACCGGGAAGGCGGAGGATCTTTTGGGATGTTCCCGACAAACTCACGGGCTGTGGGGAGAGCCGGGGGAGCTGCTCCGGGCTCCCGAGCCCCGAGTGCGGCCGGAGGAGGATCCCGAGGAAGATCCCGAGGGATGGAGCCGGGGGGAGCGGCCGGGAGCCATGGCTGGAGCTGCGAAAAAGTGGGAAAAAAACCAGGGAAAAACGGGGGGGGGGGGAAAAAAGGGAATTTTGGGGGGAGTCTCTGGAGGCTGGGAGCGGGAGGGTGGGAGACTGCAAATCCCGTCCGAGGAAAAGAGAGGGATGCCCGAAATTCCCTCAGGGGGAAAAAGGGAAAGGTGCCAAAAATTCCTACGGAAAGGAAAAAAAAAACCCGAAGGGCTGGGACGCCACAAGCGCCTCAGGCCACAATCCGAGGGCGGTGAACGAAGCCGCTCCCTCACGTCTGTGGGGTCAAAACCTCCCAAATCCCGGGAAAAAATCCCTCCCCCCTAAAAGAAAACCCCCCGAACCCCCCGGAATCACAGCAAGGAGCCTCTGAGAGCCCCCCAGAGCTCAACTGGAGGGCTGGGGATGAAGCCCCCCCCTCACAAAACCCCCGGAACGAGGGGAACGAGGGGAACGAAGCCCCCCCCATAAAACCCCCTCAGCTCCGACTGAAGGGGGGAGCCGGAACCTCCCAGCTCCCCCTCACGGAGCCCACGAAGCTCCCCGCACTTGTCCCTCACCTTTGCGGGGCGGGAAATGCCGAAAAACCGCCGAAATTCCGCCCCAAAAACCGCCGAAATTCCGCCCCAAAAACCGCCCGCCCGGAGCCCGAGCCCTGAGGGCCGCCCCGCTTCGCGCCAAAAACAAATGGCGCCCGGCACGTGCCCGCGCCTCCCGGGGGCGTGGTTACTCCGCTCACGTGGCCTGAAGGGGCGGGGAGACGGGAGGGAGTGGGCGTGGCTTCCGCCGTCACGTGGCTCGTGGCGCCAAAACCGCGGCGGGGCCGCTGCAGGAACGGGGGGGGTCCTAGAAAGGCCCCGAAATCGGGAATTCTGTGGGGAAATTGGGGGTCGGGGGGGTCTGGGGGGAGTCGGGGGTTCCGCTATAGATCCGGGGTCCCCTAGAGGGGGGGTGGTCCTAGAAAGGCCCCGAAATCGGGAATTCTGTGGGGAAATTGGGGGTCGGGGGGGTCTGGGGGGTCTGGGGGGACTCGGGAGTCGGGGGTTCCGCTATAGATCCGAGGTCCCCTAGAGGGCGGGGGGGTCCTAAAAAGGCCCCGAAATTGGGAATCCTGTGGGGAAATTTGGGGTTTGGGGGGGTCTGGGGGGAATTTGGGGTCTGGGGGGGGATTTGGGGTCTGGGGGCGTCTGTGGGGTCTGGGGGGGATTTGGGGTCTGGGGGGGATTTGGGGTCTGGGGGGGGTTGGGGTTCACCTGTACCTTGGGGGTCCCCGAGAGAGTGGGGGCTCCCTAAGAAACCCCGAGAGTTGGGAATTCTGTGGGAATTCGGGTGCGGAGGGGTCCGAGCAGGTCTGGAGGGGTCTGGAGGGGGCGGGGTTCCCGATCTGGGGCCAGGAATGGGGATTCCCCATCCCAGCTCCTGTTCCCCGTCCCATTCCCGTCCCAAATGCCAATCCCGATCCCGAATCCTAAATCCCAGATCCCAAGTCCCGATCCCATTCTTGATCCCAAATCCCAGTCTCAGATCCCAAATCCCGATCCTGAATCCCAAATCCCGATCCCCAATCCCAAATCCCGATCCCAAATCCCGATCCCCAATCCCAAATCCCGATCCCCAATCCCGATCCCAGCTCCCGCTGCCGTTCCCGATCCCAAATCCCGATCCCCAATCCCGATCCCAAATCCCGATCCCCAATCCCGATCCCAGCTCCCGCTGCCGTTCCCGATCCCAAATCCCAAATCCCGATCCCGAATCCCAAATCCCGATCCCAGCTCCCGCTGCCGATCCCGATCCCCAATCCCGATCCCAGCTCCCGCTGCCGTTCCCGATCCCAAATCCCGATCCCAAATCCCGATCCCCAATCCCGATCCCGATCCCCAATCCCGATCCCAGCTCCCGCTGCCGTTCCCGATCCCAAATCCCGATCCCCAATCCCGATCCCAAATCCCGATCCCCAATCCCGATCCCAAATCCCGATCCCAAATCCCGATCCCGATCCCAGCTCCCGCTGCCGTTCCCGTCCCGCTCCGCCCGCCGGGGCGGGGCCGGAGACAAAAGGGAAAAGTTTCTCGGGGCAGGGAAGAGAAGGATCGGGAACTTCGGGAATCCGCGACCCCGCCCGGCTCCGGGGGATCGCGGCCAGGAATTTGGGATCGCCGGGAATCCTCGGGATCGCCGGGAAAACACAACCCCCCCCCCCTTCCCAAAGGGAGCCGATCCCGGGATGTGGCGGAGCTGAGCGAGGCCGCGGTGAGAGAGGGACCGGGAAAAGCGGGAATTGGGGGGAAAACCGGGAACGGGAAAAGCGGGAATGGGGAAAAGGGATGTGGGATCGGGGAGGGGGAAAAGCGGGAATTGGGGGGAAAACCGGGAACGGGAAAGAGGGATGTGGGATCGGGGAGGGGGAAAAGCGGGAATTGGGGGGGAAACCGGGAACGGGAAAAGCGGGAATGGGAAAAGGAATGTGGGATCGGGGAGGGGGAAAAGCGGGAATTGGGGGGGAAAAGCGGGAATTGGGGGAAAAACCGGGAAGGGGGAAGAGGAATGTGGGATCGGGGAGGGGGAAAACCGGGAATTGGGGGGGGAAACCGGGAATTGAGGGGGTGGAAATTGGGAACTGGGGCGGGGACTGGAAATTGGGATAGAAACCCGGGAATTGGGATTGGGGGGGGCAACCCGGGGGATTGGGGCGGGGCAGGGGTGGGGGACGCTGGGGCCGCCGCCATTTGTCCCCCCGTGTCTGTCTGTGGGGTGACCGCTGGGTGTCGTCCCCAGTCCCGGTGTCCCGTGTCCCGTGTCCCGTGTCCCGTGTCCCGGTGTCCGGTGTCCCGTGTCCCGTGTCCCGTGTCCCGGTGTCCCCCCGGTGTCCCGGTGTCCCGTGTCCCGTGTCCCGTGTCTCGTGTCCCGTGTCCCGGTGTCCCCCCGGTGTCCCGGTGTCCCGTGTCCCGTGTCCCGTGTCTCGTGTCCCGTGTCCCGTGTCCGGTGTCCCGTGTCCCGTGTCCCGGTGTCCCGTGTCCCGGTGTCCCGTGTCCCGTGTCCCGTGTCCCGTGTCCCGTGTCTCGTGTCCCGTGTCCCGTGTCCGGTGTCCCGTGTCCCGGTGTCCCGTGTCCCGTGTCCCGGTGTCCCGTGTCCGGTGTCCCGTGTCCCGTGTCCCCAGTCCCGGTGTCCCGTGTCCCGTGTCCCGTGTCCGGTGTCCCGTGTCCCGGTGTCCCGTGTCCCGTGTCCCGGTGTCCCGTGTCCGGTGTCCCGTGTCCCGTGTCCCCAGTCCCGGTGTCCCGTGTCCCGGTGTCCCGTGTCCCGGTGTCCCGTGTCCCGTGTCCCGTGTCCCGTGTCCCGTGTCTCGTGTCCCGTGTCCCGTGTCCGGTGTCCCGTGTCCCGGTGTCCCGTGTCCCGTGTCCCGGTGTCCCGTGTCCGGTGTCCCGTGTCCCGTGTCCCCAGTCCCGGTGTCCCGTGTCCCGGTGTCCCGTGTCCGGTGTCCCGTGTCCCGGTGTCCCCAGTCCCGGTGTCCGGTGTCCGGTGTCCCGTGTCCCGGTGTCCCGTGTCCCGTGTCCCGGTGTCCCGTGTCCCGTGTCCCCAGTCCCGGTGTCCCGTGTCCCGTGTCCCCAGTCCCGGTGTCCCGTGTCCCGTGTCCCGTGTCCCGTGTCCCGTGTCCCGGTGTCCCGTGTCCCGTGTCCCGTGTCCGGTGTCCCGTGTCCCGGTGTCCCGTGTCCCCAGTCCCGGTGTCCCGTGTCCCGTGTCCCGTGTCCCGTGTCCCGTGTCCCGGTGTCCGGTGTCCCGTGTCCGGTGTCCCCAGTCCCGTGTCCGGTGTCCCGGTGTCCCCAGTCCCGGTGTCCCCAGTCCCGGTGTCCCGTGTCCGGTGTCCCGTGTCCGGTGTCCCGTGTCCCGTGTCCCGTGTCCCGGTGTCCCGTGTCCCGTGTCCCGGTGTCCCGGTGTCCCGTGTCCCGTGTCCGGTGTCCCCAGTCCCGGTGTCCGGTGTCCGGTGTCCCGGGATGAAGCCGCCCTGCCCGGGATGTCGCCGTCTGTCCCCGCTGGGGGCGGCCCTGGGCCTGTGTGTCACCCTCGGCTTCACCCTGGGGCTGCTGGGGGGGCCCTTCCGCCGCAGGTGAGCCCCCAAACTCCGGGGGGAAAATCCTGAACTTCCAGAGAAAATCCCAAAGGGAGGGGTTCCCCTGTTCCCGGGGATCCCAAATTCCCAAAAAAAGGGGGAGGAGGGTCCTGAATCCCTTGGGAATTGGGGGTTCACGTCACCCTGGGGGGCCCTTCCGCCGCAGGTGAGCCCCCAAACTCCGGGGGAAAAATCCTGAAATTCCAGAGAAAATTCCAAAGGGAGGGGTTCCCCTGTTCCCGGGGATCCCAAATTCCCGAAAAAAGGGGGAGGAGGGTCCTGAATCCCTTGGGAATTGGGGGTTCGCGTCACCCTGGGGGCCCTTCCGCCGCAGGTGAGCCCCCAAACTCCGGGGCCAAACTCCAACATTCCAGGGAACCCCGAAATTCCGGGGAGAAGCCTCGGGACCGGGGCCAAATCCCGGGATTTGGAGGGGGAATGCTGGGACTGGGGCGGGATTCGGAGGGCAGCTGTCACGATACAGCGGCGAGGCGCGGGGAACACCCCAAGGCAGACGGGAAATCCCGGGATTTCGGGGGGGGGCCGATCCCGGCGTTTCGGGGGAGAACGCCGGGCTTCGGGGCAAATATCGCGACAGAGCCGGCGAGGTCATCGAGGTCAGGCTGCGAAGTGCCGGAGTTTGGAGGAGGAACCCTCGGGCTCCGGGGGGGGGGGGCGGGGAGGGGGCGAATCCCGAGATGTCGCGGGGAGAACGGGGGATGATTTCCGCGCGATCGCGGCGGCCGATATCGCGACATAACGATTATCCCGCAGAGCGCCCCCGGCCCCGCCGTGCCGGCCCCGCTCGCACGTGCTGTTCCTGAAGACGCACAAGACGGGCGGCAGCAGCGTGGTGAACCTCCTGTCGCGATACGGGGAGTCGCGACAGCTGCGCTTCGCCCTCCCCCACCGCTACCAGTTCGGGTATCCCGCCCCGTTCCGGGCCGAGAGGGTGCGCGGCTTCCGGCCCGGCGGGAGCAAGTTCGACCTGCTCTGCCACCACATGCGCTTCCACCTGCCCGAGGTGCGCGCGGGGAATGTTGGGGCATTTGGGGAATTTGGGGGAATTTTTGGGGGATTTTTGGCGATTTTTGGGGATTTTTTGGCGATTTTTTAGAGGTTTTTTAGGTGATTTTTGAGGGTTTTTTGAGAGTTTTTTGAGGGGTTTTTTGAAAGTTTTTTGAGAGTTTTTTGTGAGTTATTTGAGAGGTTTTTTTGAGGGTTTTTTTGAGAGTTTTTTGAGGATTTTTTAAGAGTTTTTTGAGGGTTTTTTGAGGATTTTTTGAGAGTTTTTTGAGAGTTTTTTTGAGGGTTTTTTAAGAGTTTTTTGAGGGTTTTTTTGAGGGTTTTTTGAGGGTTGTTTTTAAAATTTTGTTGAGATTTTGTGGGGATTGTTTTGAGGGGTTTCTTTGGGTGATTTTGGGGGGGGATTTTTCGGGAAGGTGAGCTTTTGCGGGGCAAAAAAAAGCTTTAAAAAAACTCGTTCGAAATCACAAATCAAAAAAAAAAAAAAAAGCCAAAGAAACAAGCGGAAAAAATTCCAAAAAAATTCCCCCCAAAATTCAAAAAAACCCCGACCCCACCCTTTTAAAAAACGGTTTGAAAACTACAAAATAATTGGAAAAAAAAAATCAAGAAAAAATCTGAAGGGAAAAAAATAGATCAGTAAAATTAGAAAAAGATTTTTAAAATCAGAAAAAAAAAAATCAGAGAAAAATTAGGGGGAAAAAAAAAATAAACAGAAAAATCCGGAGAAAAAAATGGAAAAAAATCGAGGGAAAAAACAAAACAAAACCACAAAAAATTGGAAAAGAAATCGGAAAAAATAAAATAAAAAATTATAAAGAAGAAAAAAACTAAAAAAAAAACCCAGAAAAAAAGAAAAATAAACTCCCCAAACGGAAACAAAACAACGACAACAACAAAAAAATTTTTGAAAAACAACTGAAAAAAAAAGTTTAAAAAAAGGGAAAAAATTGGGGAAAAAAAGGGCAAAAGACTGGAAAAAGGGAAAAAAAACCCCAAAACCGAATCGAAACAACAATTAAAAAATGTGAAAAGCAACGGAAAAAAAAAAGTGTAAAAAAAACGGGGAAAAATTGAAAACTAAAAGTTGAAAAAAAGGGAAAAATTATATTTAAAAAAAAAAGAAACCGAAACAAAACGACAACAAACAAAAATTTGGAAAACAACCGAAAAAAAACTTGTAAAAAAAGCGAAAAAAAATTGGGAAAAAGGAAGGAAAAAAGTGATGAAAAAGGGAAAAAAATTTTAAAAAAACCACCAAAACAAAACAAAGGAACAACCAAAAACAATAATTCGAAAAACAACCGAAAAAAACCTTCAAAAAACGGGGAAAAAATTGAAAAAATAAAGTGGATAAAAAGGGAAAAAATATATTTAAAAAATATGAAACCGAAACAAAACGACAACAAACAAAAATTTGGAAAACAACCGAAAAAAAACTTGTAAAAAAAGCGAAAAAAAATTGGGGAAAAGGAAGGAAAAAAGTGATGAAAAAGGGAAAAACAATTTTAAAAAGCCACCAAAACAAAACAAAAGAACAACCAAAAACAATAATTCGAAAAACAACCGAAAAAAACCTTCAAAAAACGGGGAAAAAATTGAAAAAATAAAGTGGATAAAAAGGGAAAAAATATATTTAAAAAATATGAAACCGAAACAAAACGACAACAAACAAAAATTTGGAAAACAACCGAAAAAAAACTTGTAAAAAAAGCGAAAAAAAATTGGGGAAAAGGAAGGAAAAAAGTGATGAAAAAGGGAAAAACAATTTTAAAAAGCCACCAAAACAAAACAAAAGAACAACCAAAAACAATAATTCGAAAAACAACCGAAAAAAACCTTCAAAAAACGGGGAAAAAATTGAAAAAATAAAGTGGATAAAAAGGGAAAAAATATATTTAAAAAATATGAAACTGAAACAAAACGACAACAAACAAAAATTTGGAAAACAACCGAAAAAAAACCGTAAAAAAAGTGAAAAATAATTGGGAAAAATGAAGGAAAAAAGTGATGAAAAAGGGAAAAAAAATTTTTAAAAAACCACCAAAAGAAAACAGAAGAACAACCAAAACCAATGATAAAAAAAGGAAAAAGCCGGGGAAAAAGGGGGACCGTGCGAAGCGACGGGGGCCTGTCGGTTCCTCAGGTGCAGCGGGTGATGCCCAACGACACGTTCTTCTTCTCCATCGTGCGCGACCCCGGCACGCTGGGCGAGTCGGCCTTCTCCTATTTCCGCGCCGCCGCCCCCGCCTTCCGCCGCTCGCCGTCCCTCGACGCCTTCCTGGCCTCGCCTTCCCGCTTCTTCCGCCCGGGAGTCCGGGGCAACCACTACGCCAGGAACCTCCAGTGGTTCGATTTCGGCCTCCCCGAGCCGGCGGAGCCCCGAGACATCCCCGCGATCCTGGAGGGGCTGGAGAAGGTTTTCCCTTTGGTGTTGCTGGCGGAGAACTTCGACGAATCCCTGGTGCTCTTGCGGGAGCGTTTGTGCTGGCCTCGCGGCTCCGTGGATTCGTTCCCTCACAATTCCCGCGGCGGTTCCCGCAAAGTCTCCCCGGAGCAGGTGAGGAAACTCCGAGCTTGGAATTCTCTGGACTGGGCCCTTTATTCCCATTTCAACCGGAGCTTCTGGCGCCAAGCCCGGGAGTTCGGCATGCAGCGGCTCCGCAGGGAGGCGGCGGAAATCCGGCAGCGGCGGGAATACCTGGCCGGGAAATGTTTGAGGGGCGGGGGTCCCGTCCCCGCCCAAGCCATTCCCGACGGGAATCTCCGACCCTTCCAGCCCCCCGGGGGAGGGAAAATCCTGGGATTCGCGCTCAGGGAGGGGCTGGGCGAGGAGGAGCGGGCGCTGTGCGGCCGCATGGCGCTGCCGGAGCTGCCCTACAAGGATCTGTTGGAGCGGAAACAGTTCGGGGCCAAAAACGAGAGTTTGGGCTGAAAAACCCCTCCGCTGCCGGCGGCGATTCCCTTGGGAAAAGGCCCGGATCCCCGGGAAATTCCTTTGGGAATCGGGGAATTCTGGCAGGAGATTCCCATTGGAAACAGTTCGGGGCCAGAAACGGGAGTTCGGCCTGAAAAACCCCTCCGCTGCCGGCGGCGATTCCCTTGGGAAAGGGCCCGGATCCCCGGGAAGTTCCGGGAAATTCCTTTGGGAATCGGGGGAATTCTGGAAGAGATTCCCATTGGAAACAGTTTGGGGCCAGAAACGGGAGTTCGGCCTGAGAAACCCCTCCGCTGCCGGCGGCGATTCCCTTGGGAAAAGGCCCGGATCCCCGGGAAATTCCGGGAAATTCCTTTGGGAATCGGGGGATTCTGGAGGAGATTCCTTTGGGAATCGGGGATTTCTGGCAGGAAATTCTCATTGGAAACAATTCGGGGCCAAAAACGAGAGTTTAGGGTGGAAAAATCCCTCCGCTGCCGGCGGGAATTCCCTTGGGAAAAGGCCCAAATCCCCAGGAAATTCCTTTGGGAATCGGGGATTTTTGGGGCTGGAATCATCCCCTCCCATGCCTCAGTTTCCCATTAGGTAAAACTAAAAAAAAAAAGAGGAAAAAATTCCAGGATTTTGGGGAGTTTTCCTATGGATTCGTTCTCTTTATCCCCGTCCAAAAAAAAAAAAAATCGGGATGGGGCTCCCAAAATTCCAGGAGTTTGGGCAATTTTCCTATGGAATCATCCTTTCCCCCCCCCCCCCCCCACCAAAAACTGGATTGGGAGCCCCAAAATTCCAGGAATTTTGGGAATTTCCCTGTGGAATCACTCCAGTGCCTCAATTTACCTCGGGAAAGGTACAAACCCCCCCCCCCCCAAAAAAAAAAATTCCAGGAATTTTGGGGGGGGGGGGGATTTTTCTCATCGGGAATTCTCCCCGTGCCTCAGTTTCCCCCCAGAATCACGGTACAACCCCCGGAATTCCGGGAATTTTGGGGGGAATTTTTTAAAGGAACCACTCCGTGCCTCAGTTTCCCCTCCCCCGGGACAGGTACGAGCCCTCTCGCCCTTTTTTTTCCTTAAATCCCGGCGGGAATTTGGGGAATTTCGGGCGATTCGGGGCAATTCTCGCTGTGGAATCGCCGCGTGCTTCGCTTCCTTTCGTATGTACAATAAACGCGCGCTGGTGGCTTGTGCCGGCTGTCAATCACGCGTGTGAGACACCCGATTGGTTCGTTTCGCTGCCAATCTAAACATGGGTGGCGCCCTGCTGAAATCTGATTGGCCGCGGGGCGAGGAGGGGCGGAGCGCCGACGCGCTCGGCACTCAGCTGAGCTCGCCCGCATCCACGTGCTCCGCACGCCACCCCGCGCCCTGCGCAGGCGCATTAATCAGGCCGCACCCGGAAGCGCTGAGCCGGCCCGGAGCGGAGCCGGGACCCCCCCCCGGGATCCCCCCCCGGAGCCGGGACCCCTCAGGATCCACCCCCGGTAACGGCGGAACTCCCCCGGGATCCCCCCGGTAACGCCGGGACCCCTCAGGATCCACCCCCGGTAACGGCGGCCCGGAGCCGGGATCCCCCCGGTAACGCCGGGACCCCTCAGGATCCTCCCCCGGTAACGGCGGAACTCCCCCGGGATCCCCCCGGTAACGCCGGGACCCCTCAGGATCCTCCCCCGGTAACGGCGGAACTCCCCCGGGATCCCCCCGGTAACGCCGGGACCCCTCAGGATCCTCCCCCGGTAACGGCGGAACTCCCCCGGGATCCCCCCGGTAACGCCGGGACCCCTCAGGATCCTCCC
Organism: Chamaea fasciata; assembly: GCF_029207755.1. NCBI lineage: Eukaryota > Metazoa > Chordata > Aves > Passeriformes > Sylviidae > Chamaea > Chamaea fasciata. The sequence goes on from NW_027094345.1 coordinate 35,012, forward strand.
CCGGTAACGGCGGAACTCCCCCGGGATCCCCCCCCGGTAATCCCGGACTGGAGCTGGGAGCAGCCCCGGTAACCCCCGTTATCTTCCCGTTATTCCCGGGATTCTCCCGGTACTGACGTCCCGTTATCCCCCAAAAATTCCCGAAAATTCCCGATTTTCTCCTGGGGTTTAACCCCCCTCCTCCCCCCCCCAAAATTCCCGAAAATTCCCAGAATTTCTCCCGGGATTGAAGCCCCGTTATCTCCCAATATTCCCTCAGAATTCCTGAAAAATTCCCGGATTTCTGCCGGGATTTAAGCCCAGTTATCCCCCCCAAAAAAATTCCCCAAAATTCCTGGAATTCTCCTGGGGGTTAACCCTCAACATTCCCCTAAAATTCCCGAATTTCTCCCGGGATTTAAACCCCCAAAATTCCCGAATTTCCATCAAGATTTAACCCCCAATATCCTCCCAAAATTCCCGAAATTTCCTCGGGATTTAAAGTCCAAAATTCCTGGCGTCCAACCCCCCTCGCCCCCCCCGCCGCCAGTCTCCCAAAATTCCCGAAAATTCCCGAATTCCCCTCAGGGTTTAACCCCTCCGTTCCCAGATATTTTCCCCATTTTTTTCCCTAATTTTCCCCAACTTTCCCAATTTTTTCCCCCAGCTATCCCCTGACTTTTTCCTAATTTCCCCCAAATTTCCCCCGATTTTCCCCAACTCTCTTCCCTGCTTCCCCCCGCACTTTATCCCAATTTTCCCCCTCATCTCCCAACTTTTCCCCGCCATGGAATCCCAGTGCGATTACTCCATGTACTTCCCGGCCGTCCCTTTCCCTCCCCGGGAATTCCTGGCCGGGGAATCCTCGGGATATCGCTCCCTCCCCCGCCGGAATCACCTTTACCTGGGCGAGACCGTGCGCTTCCTGCTGGTGCTCCGCAAAAACCCGGGAAACTCCGACAAAACCCCGGGAAATTCCGACAAAAACCTCGGGAATGCCGAGAGAAGCCCCGGGAACATCCCGGGGAAATGCCCGTGGCCGCAGCTGGCCTCGGCGCTGTCGGCGCTGGCCACGGTGACGAGCGCGGACGGCGCCGCCGGAGCTCGGGACGAGGACGACGACGAGGCCAATCCCGGGAATTTCGGCAGCGACGCCCGCGGGGAGCCCAAGGAGCCGCCGGTTTTCCGGGAATGCCGCGCGCTGCTCACCCACTCCAGGGGCCCGCCGGGAAACGCCGCGCCCGGGGTGAGGAAACGCGGGGGGTCGGGAAGTTTGGGATGTTCGGGAATGTTGGGGGTGGGGACGGTCTGCTTTTCCCCATTTTTCCCCATTTTTCCCCATTTTTCCCAATTTTCCCCATTTTTCCCCTTTTTTCCCCATTTTTTCCCAATTTTCCCCATTTTTCCCCATTTTTCCCCATTTTCCCCCATTTTTCCCCATTTTTCCCCATTTTTTCCCATTTTTTCCCATTTTCCCCCATTTTTCCCCATTTTTCCCCATTTTTCCCCATTTCCCCCATTTTTCCTCATTTTTTCCCCATTTTTCCCCATTTTTTCCCATTTCCCCCCATTTTTCCTCATTTTTTCCCCATTTTTCCCCATTTTTTCCCATTTCCCCCCATTTTTCCCCATTTTTCCCCATTTTTCCCCATTTTTTTCCCATTTTTTCCCATTTCCCACCTTTTTCCCATTTTTTCCCATTTCCCCCCCATTTTTTTCCAAGGTTTCCCCATTTTTCCTGGTTTTTACGTTTTCTTTTCCATTTCCCCCATTTTTTCCCCATTTTTCCCATTTTTCCCCCATTTTTTTCCAAGGTTTCCCCACTTTTCCTGGTTTTTTCCCCAGTTTTTCCCCTGTGTTCTCCCGTTTTCCGGGCTTTTTTCCCATTTTTCCCGTTTCCTGCCCCGTTCCCAGCTCCCCGTGGACGATCCCATCGTCTCCTCTGACGAGGTGATTTTCCCCCTCACCGTGTCCCTGGATCGGCTCCCGCCCGGCACCGCCAAGGCCAAGGTGGGACAGCGGGGACATTGGGGACATTGGGGACACTGGGGACATTGGGGACACTGGGGACACTGGGGACACTGGGGACACTGGGGACACTGGGGACATTGGGGACATTGGGGACATTGGGGACACTGGGGACATTGGGGACATTGGGGACATTGGGGGACACTGGGGACACTGGGGACATTGGGGACACTGGGGACACTGGGGACACTGGGGACACTGGGGACACTGGGGACATTGGGGACACTGGGGACACTGGGGACATTGGGGACACTGGGGACACCGGGGACATTGGGGACACTGGGGACACTGGGGACAGCGGGGACACTGGGGACACTGGGGACACTGGGGACACTGGGGACATTGGGGACACTGGGGACACTGGGGACATTGGGGACACTGGGGACACCGGGGACATTGGGGACATTTGGGGACACTGGGGACACTGGGGACACTGGGGACACTGGGGACAGCGGGGACAGCGGGGACACTGGGGACACTGGGGACATTGGGGACATTTGGGGACACTGGGGACACTGGGGACACTGGGGACACTGGGGACAGCGGGGACACTGGGGACACTGGGGACACTGGGGACATTGGGGACATTTGGGGACACTGGGGACACTGGGGACACTGGGGACACTGGGGACATTGGGGACATTTGGGGACACTGGGGACACTGGGGACAGCGGGGACACTGGGGACACTGGGGACACTGGGGACATTGGGGACACTGGGGACACCGGGGACATTGGGGACATTTGGGGACACTGGGGACACTGGGGACAGCGGGGACACTGGGGACACTGGGGACAGCGGGGACACCGGGGACACTGGGGACACTGGGGACATTGGGGACACTGGGGACACTGGGGACACTGGGGACACTGGGGACATTGGGGACACTGGGGACACTGGGGACACTGGGGACATTGGGGACATTGGGGACACTGGGGACACTGGGGACACTGGGGACATTGGGGACACTGGGGACACTGGGGACACTGGGGACATTGGGGACATTGGGGACATTGGGGACACTGGGGACATTGGGGACACTGGGGACACTGGGGACACTGGGGACACTGGGGACATTGGGGACATTGGGGACACTGGGGACACTGGGGACACTGGGGACATTGGGGACACCGGGGACATTGGGGACCTTTGGGGACACTGGGGACACTGGGGACAGACTACAGGGGACACCTCGGGGCCGTCTGGGGACACTTTAGGGACACCAGGGGATGGGGTGATGGCAGGAGCCTTGGGGACACGTTGGGGACATTGGGGCTGGGGAGGTGACACTCTGGTGCCACTCTGGTGACCCTGTGTGCGTCCCCAGATCGTGGTGACGGTGTGGCAGCGGGACACGGAGCCGCCGGAGCTGCAGGACGGGGCGGGGCCGGCGCAGGTGACAACGGCGGGGCCAGGACAGGTGACAATGGCGGGCCCGGGCGGGTACCTGCGGCTGCTCCAGGGCCGCGCCCCCGGCCAGGTGTTCCGGCAGCAGCACGGAGCCTTCAAGGCGCAAGGTGAGGTCCCCGAGTGTCCCCAGGTGTCCCCAAGTGTCACTTCCCCCGTGGTGCCACCCCCAAGTGTCCCCTCCGTGCCAGCCCAGGTGTCCCCCACAGCACCTTCAAGGCGCAAGGTGAGGTCCCCGAGTGTCCCCTGAGTGACCCCCGAGTGTCCCCAGGTGTCCCCTGAGTGTCCCCAAGTGTCCCCTGAGTGTCACCTCCCCCTCTCTGGCGTCCCCAAGTGTCCCCAGCCCCCGAAATCCCAACGGGAACTGTCCCCAACCCCGCCTTGGGGACGCTTTTGGTGCCACCGAGGTGGGCCGTGTCCCCCTGGCCGAGCCTGGTGGCCCTGGCTGGCTGTCCCCGAGTGTCCCCTGGTGTCCCCGAGTGTCCCCTGGTGTCCCCACAGTGTCCACGCTGCTGACGGTGCTGCCACCGCCCCGTGTCCGGTGCCGCCAGGTGACCGTGTCCGGCAAATACCTGACCGTGCTCAAAGGTGACACCTGGGGACGTCTGGGGGGGGGGAGGGTTGGGGACACTTGGGGTGGCACTTGGGGGGTTGGGGACATCGGGGGGGGTTGGGGACAAAGGGAGGGGAACAGGCTGGGGGGACAAAGTGGGGAGGGTCACCCTGGATGTCCCCAGTGTCCCCAGTGTCCCCAATGCCCTGGATGTCCCCAGTGTCCCCAGTGTCCCCAATGTCCCCAGTTGTCCCCAGAGTCCCCAGTGTCCCCCAGTGTCCCCAATGCCCTGGATGTCCCCAGTGTCCCCAATGTCCCCAGTGTCCCCCAATGTCCCCAGTGTCCCAGTGTCCCCAATGCCCTGGATGTCCCCAATGTCCCCAGTGTCCCCAGTGTCCCCAATGTCCCCAGTGTCCCCAATGCCCTGGATGTCCCCAGTGTCCCCAGTGTCCCCAATGTCCCCAGTGTCCCCAATGCCCTGGTTGTCCCCAGTGTCCCCAGTGTCCCCAGTGTCCCCAGTGTCCCAGTGTCCCCAATGCCCTGGATGTCCCCAGTGTCCCCAGCTGTCCCCAGTGTCCCCAACAACTGTCCCCTGCTGTCCCGTGTCCGCAGTGCTGAACGGCAGCTCCCAGGACGAGCTGTCGCTGTGGGACGTGCAGATCCTGCCCAATTTCAACGCCAGTTACCTGCCCGTGATGCCCGACGGCTCCGTGCTGCTGGTGGACGACGTGTGGTGAGCGCGGGACACCGGGGACACACCTGGGGACACACCTGGGGACACACCTGGGGACACCGGGGACACCTGGGGACTCCTGGGACACCTGGAGGACACCTGGGGACACATGGGGACACATGGGGACAGCTGGGGACACCTGGGGACACATGGGGATACCTGGGGACAGTTGGGGACACCTGGGGACACCTGGGGATACCTGGGGACAGTTGGGGACAGCTGAGGACACTGCAGGGACACCTGGGGACAGCTGGGGACACCAGGGACACCTGGGACACCGGGGACACCTGGGAATGGTCTGGGGACATTGTGGGGACACTGCAGGGACATCTGGGACACCTGGGGACAGCTGGGACACCTGGAGGACACCTGGGGACACCTGGGAATGGTCCGGGGACATCCTGGGGGGACACCTGGGGACACGGTGGGGACACCGAGGCGACCTTGGGGACACTGTGGGGACGCTGGAAACGGGAGGGGACCTCGGGGACGACGTGGAGACCTTGGGGACACCGGGAGGGCCTTGGGGACGGCGCTGACTGTCCCCAGTGTCCCCAATGTCCCCAGTGTCCCCAATGTCCCTGCAGCCACCACTCCGGGGAGGTCCCCGTGGGCGCCTTCTGCCGTGTCCCCGGCTGTCACTCGGGCTGGCCGTGTCCCCTCAGCGCCCTGGAGGAGCAGAACTTCCTCTTCCAGCTGCAGGCGCCCGAGCGGCCGCCCCGCGACGCCAAGGAGGTGAGGGGACACCTGGGGACACCTGGGACACACCTGGGGACACACCTGGGGACACAGCTGGGGACACCTGGGACACCTGGGGACACACCTGGGGACACACCTGGGACACCTGAGGACACACCTGGGGACACACCTGGGGACACACCTGGGGACACCTGGGGACACACCTGGGGACACAGCTGGGGACACCTGGGGACACACCTGGGGACACACCTGGGGACACACCTGGGACACCTGGGGACACCTGGGGACACACCTGGGGACACACCTGGGGACAGCCTGGGGACACCTGGGGACACACCTGGGGACACACCTGGGACACCTGGGGACACCTGGGGACACCTGGGGACAGCCAGCCAGGGCCACCAGGCTCGGCCAAGGAGACTGGTCCCACCTTGGTGGCACCAAAAGCGTCCCCAAGTCGGGGCTGGGGACAATCCTCGGGGCTCCCTGAGGGCTTTGGGGTGGCTTGGGGACACCTGGGGACACCAGCGTGGCCTTGGGGACAATCCCTGCTGGTCCCGGGGTGGGTTGGGGACACTCGGGGACACCAAACCAAAGCCACCACCGCCACCCCAGCTGCCACCAAGCCCCCCTGACGGCGATGTCCCCGGGCTGGGTGACAGCCCCCGTCGTCCCCGGGGACGTGGGGCCACCGCGGGTGACACGGGGGTGACGGCGAGGTGACAGCGCCGTCCCCGCGCAGGGCCTGGAGGTGCCGCTGGTGGCCGTGGTGCGGTGGTCGACGCCGAAGCTGCCCTTCACCAACAGCATCGTCACCCACTACCGGTGAGCGTCACCCGGCGTCACCCTGCTGTCACCTCGGTGTCCCCAAGGCTCCCGGAGCTTCCTGCGGTGCCGCCACCTCGTTGTCACCTCGTCGTCGCCGTGTCGCGGCTCCGTGGGGCTCCTCTGGGTGTCCCTGCGGTTGTCACACGGTGCCACCTCGATGTCCCCAAGCTCTCCAGAACCTTCTGGCTCCTTCTCCGTGTGCCACCGCCTCGTCGTCCCCTCTCTGTCCCCACGTCCCTTCATTCTCAGAGCTTCTGTCCCCACCATGTCCCCAAGCTCCCCAGACCTTTCTGGTGACCCTCCCATGTGCCACCCCATCCTGTCACCTCACTGTCGCCTCCTGTCCCAGTGCCACCACAGCCCCGGAAACCTCTTGGGGCTCCTTTAGCAATGTCCCCAAGGTGCCACCTGCATGTCCCCAATGTCCCCAAGCCCTCCAGACCCTCCTGGCTTCTTCTCCGTGTGCCACCACCTCCTTGTCCCATCAGCGTCACCTCGTTGCCATCGTGTCCCTTCATCCTCAGAGCTTCTGGGGCTTTCCCCGGGGTTGTCCCCGATGTCCCCAATGTCCCCACTGTCCCCTCAGGCTGCCGAGCATCCGGCTGGAGCGGCCGCGGTTCGTGATGACGGCCACCTGCGAGTCGCCGGTGGTGGCGCTGCAGCGCTTCACTGTCACCTACACGCTGCTCAACGACCTGCAGGACTTCCTGGCCGTGCGCCTGGTGTGGACACCTGAGGCCACCGCTGGTGGGGACACGGGGGACATCTGGGGACAGTGGGGACGTTGGGGACACCGGGACACTGGGGGACACGGGGACACTGGGGACACTGGGGACATTGGGGGACACTGGGGACACTGGGGACATTGGGGACATTGGGGACAGTGGGGACATTGGGGACACTGGGGACACTGGGGGACACTGGGGGACATGGGGACACTGGGGACATTGGGGACACTGGGGACACTGGGGACATTGGGGACACTGGGGACACTGGGGACACTGGGGACACTGGGCACACTGGGGACACTGGGGACACTGGGGACATCTGGGGACACTGGGGACACTGGGGACACTGGGGACACTGGGGACACTGGGGGACACTGGGGACAGTGGGGACATTGGGGACACTGGGGGACACTGGGGACAGTGGGGACATTGGGACACTGGGGACATTGGGGACACTGGGGACACTGGGGACACTGGGGACACTGGGGACATTGGGGACATTGGGGACAGTGGGGACATTGGGGACACTGGGGGACACTGGGGACATTGGGGACATTGGGGACAGTGGGGACATTGGGGACACTGGGGACACTGGGGACACTGGGGACACTGGGGACATTGGGGACACTGGGGACACTGGGGGACACGGGGACACTGGGGACACTGGGGACACTGGGGACATTGGGGACACTGGGGACACTGGGGACACTGGGGACATTGGGGACATTGGGGACAGTGGGGACATTGGGGACACGGGGACACTGGGGACACTGGGGACATTGGGGGACACTGGGGACACTGGGGACATTGGGGACACTGGGGACACTGGGGACATTGGGGACACTGGGGACACTGGGGACACTGGGGACACTGGGCACACTGGGGACACTGGGGACACTGGGGACATCTGGGGACACTGGGGACACTGGGGACACTGGGGACACTGGGGACACTGGGGGACACTGGGGACAGTGGGGACATTGGGGACACTGGGGGACACTGGGGACAGTGGGGACATTGGGACACTGGGGACATTGGGGACACTGGGGACACTGGGGACACTGGGGACACTGGGGACATTGGGGACATTGGGGACAGTGGGGACATTGGGGACACTGGGGACACTGGGGACACTGGGGACACTGGGGACATTGGGGACACTGGGGACACTGGGGGACACGGGGACACTGGGGACACTGGGGACACTGGGGACATTGGGGACACTGGGGACACTGGGGACACTGGGGACATTGGGGACATTGGGGACAGTGGGGACATTGGGGACACTGGGGGACACTGGGGACACTGGGGACATTGGGACACTGGGGACACTGGGGACATTGGGGACACTGGGGACACTGGGAACACTGGGGACACTGGGGACATTGGGGACACTGGGGACACTGGGGACATTGGGGACACTGGGGACACTGGGAACACTGGGGACACTGGGGACACTGGGGACATTGGGGACACTGGGGACACTGGGGACATCTGGGGACATTGGAGACACTGGGGACACTGGGGACACTGGGGGACACTGGGGACACTGGGGGACACTGGGGACATTGGGGACACTGGGGACATTGGGGACACTGGGGACATCTGGGGACACTGGGGACACTGGGGACATTGGGGGACACTGGGGACATCTGGGGACATTTGGGGACATTGGGGACACTGGGGACACTGGGGACACTGGGGGACACTGGGGACATTGGGGGACACTGGGGACACTGGGGACATTGGGGGACACTGGGGACACTGGGGACATTGGGGACATTGGGGACAGTGGGGACATTGGGGACACTGGGGACACTGGGGACACTGGGGACACTGGGGACATTGGGGACACTGGGGACACTGGGGGACACGGGGACACTGGGGACACTGGGGACACTGGGGACATTGGGGACACTGGGGACACTGGGGACACTGGGGACATTGGGGACATTGGGGACAGTGGGGACATTGGGGACACTGGGGGACACTGGGGACACTGGGGACATTGGGACACTGGGGACACTGGGGACACTGGGGACACTGGGGACATTGGGGACACTGGGGACACTGGGGACATTGGGGACACTGGGGACACTGGGAACACTGGGGACACTGGGGACACTGGGGACATTGGGGACATTGGGGACACTGGGGACACTGGGGACATCTGGGGACATTGGAGACACTGGGGACACTGGGGACACTGGGGGACACTGGGGACACTGGGGGACACTGGGGACATTGGGGACACTGGGGACATTGGGGACACTGGGGACATCTGGGGACACTGGGGACATTGGGGACACTGGGGACACTGGGGGACACTGGGGACATCTGGGGACATTTGGGGACATTGGGGACACTGGGGACACTGGGGACACTGGGGGACACTGGGGACATTGGGGGACACTGGGGACACTGGGGACATTGGGGGACACTGGGGACACTGGGGACATTGGGGACATTGGGGACACTGGGGACATTGGGGACACTGGGGACATTGGGGACACTGGGGACACTGGGGACATTGGGGACACTGGGACACTGGGGACATTGGGGACATTGGGGACACTGGGGACACTGGGGACATTGGGGACACTGGGACACTGGGGACATTGGGGGACATTGGGGACACTGGGGACAATTGGGGACACTGGGGACAATTGGGAACACTGGGGACATTGGGGACACTGGGGACACTGGGACACTGGGGACATTGGGGACACTGGGGACATCTGGGGACACTGGGGACAATTGGGAACACTGGGGACATTGGGGACATCTGGGGACACTGGGGACATTGGGGACACTGGGGACAATTGGGGACATCTGGGGACACTGGGGACATTGGGGACATTGGGGACACTGGGGACAATTGGGAACACTGGGGACAATTGGGGACATCTGGGGACACTGGGGACATTGGGGACACTGGGGACACTGGGGACAATTGGGGACATTGGGGACACTGGGGACGTTGGGGACATTGCGGACATTGGGGACACTGGGGACATTGGGGACACTGGGACACTGGGGACATTGGGGACATTGGGGACACTGGGGACATTGGGGACACTGGGGACACTGGGGACATTGGGGACACTGGGGACGTTGGGGACACTGGGGACATTGGGGACACTGGGGACACTGGGGACACTGGGGACATTGGGGACACTGGGGACAATTGGGAACACTGGGGACATTGGGGACACTGGGGACATTGGGGACACTGGGGACATCTGGGGACACTGGGGACAATTGGGAACACTGGGGACATTGGGGACATCTGGGGACATTGGGGACACTGGGGACAATTGGGGACATCTGGGGACACTGGGGACATTGGGGACACTGGGGACACTGGGGACATTGGGGACATCTGGGGACACTGGGACACTGGGGACAATGGGGACACTGGGGACATTGGGGACACTGGGGACATTGGGGACACTGGGACACTGGGGACATTGGGGACACTGGGGACACTGAGGACACTGGGGACATTGGGGACATTGGGGACACTGGGGACATTGGGGACATTGGCGACATTGGGGACACTGGGGACATTGGGGACACTGGGGACACTGGGGACATTGGGGACATTGGGGACACTGGGGACATTGGGGACACTGGGGACATTGGGGACATTGGGGACACTGGGGACATTGGGGACATTGGGGACACTGGGGGACACTGGGGACATTGGGGACATTGGGGACACTGGGGACATTGGGGACACTGGGGACACTGGGGACAATTGGGGACATTGGGGACACTGGGGACATTGGGGACATTGGGGACACTGGGACACTGGGGACACTGGGGACACTGGGGACACTGGGGACATTGGGGACACTGGGACACTGGGGACACTGGGGACATTGGGGACACTGGGGGACACTGGGGACATTGGGGACACTGGGGGACACTGGGGACACTGGGGACACTGGGGACATTGGGGACACTGGGGACACTGGGACACTGGGGACATTGGGGACAGTGGGGACATTGGGGACACTGGGGACACTGGGGACACTGGGGGACATTGGGGACATTGCGGACATTGGGGACACTGGGGACATTGGGGACACTGGGACACTGGGGACATTGGGGACACTGGGGACACTGGGGACGTTGGGGACACTGGGGACATTGGGGACATTGGGGACACTGGGGACACTGGGGACACTGGGGACGTTGGGGACACTGGGGACATTGGGGACACTGGGGACAATTGGGGACACTGGGGACAATTGGGAACACTGGGGACATTGGGGACACTGGGAACACTGGGGACAATTGGGAACACTGGGGACACTGGGGACATCTGGGGACATTGGGGACACTGGGGACATTGGGGACACTGGGACACTGGGGACATTGGGGACATTGGGGACACTGGGTACATTGGGGACACTGGGGACACTGGGGACATTGGGGACACTGGGGACGTTGGGGACACTGGGGACATTGGGGACACTGGGGACACTGGGGACACTGGGGACACTGGGGACATTGGGGACACTGGGGACAATTGGGAACACTGGGGACATTGGGGACACTGGGGACACTGGGGACATCTGGGGACACCGGGACACTGGGGACATTGGGGACACTGGGGACAATTGGGGACACTGGGGACAATTGGGGACATTGGGGACACTGGGGGACACTGGGGGACACTGGGACACTGGGACACTGGGGGCACTGGGGACATTGGGGACATTGGGGACACTGGGGACATCTGGGGACACTGGGGACACTGGGGACACTGGGGACATTGGGGACATTGGGGACACTGGGGACACTGGGGACATTGGGGACATTGGGGACACTGGGGGACACTGGGGGACACTGGGACACTGGGACACTGGGGGCACTGGGGACATTGGGGACATCAGGGGGACTGGGGGCACCTGGGGACATTCCCAAATATCCCTGAATTTCCCTGGATTCCTGCATTTCCCAAAATATCCCCCCAATTCCCAGAATTTCTGCGTTTCCCCCGAATTTCCGCATTCCCCAGAATTCCCAAGGAATTCCCGAATTTCCCCCGACTCCCGCGTCCCCGAAATTCCCGGCTTTCTGGAATTCTTGTCCCCAGGGCGCTCGCGGGGCTCGGTGGACTCGGTGGTCTGTCACTCCCCGCTCACCAACCTGGGCTACTCGCGCAAGGGCAGCGCCAGAACCTTCCGCGTGGCCTTCCAGGCCCTCAGGGCCGGCCTCTTCGAGGTCAGTGTCACCTCCCTGTCACCTCCGTGTCACCTGGGCCACCCTCATTGTCACCTGGGGGTCACCTGGGTCACCCCTGTCCCCGTTATCCCCAGTTATCCCATTCCCAGTATCCCCAGTGTCCCCGTTCCAGGCCCTCAGGGCCGGCCTCTTCGAGGTCAGTGTCACCTCCCTGTCACCTCCGTGTCACCTCCCTGTCACCTGGGCCACCCTCATTGTCACCTGGGTCACCTGGGCCACCCCAGTGGCTGTTAGCCCATTCCCAGTATCCCCAGTAGCCCCATTCCAGTCCATTCCTGGTCACCGGTGCCACCCCAGTGCCCCCCCAGTCCCTCCCAGTTTGTCCCAGTGCCCTCCCAGTATGCTCCAAACCCCATCCCAGTCCCTCCCAGTAACTCCCAGTGTCTCTGAGTTTGTCCCAGTGCCCCTAAATCCTCTCCCGGTGCCTCCCAGTTTGTCCCAGTGTGTCCCAGTCCCTCCCAGAGTGTCCCAGTCTGCCCCAGTGTGTCCCCGTGTGTCCCAGTCCCACCCAGTGTGTACCAGTTCATCCCAGTTGGTCCCAGTCTGTCCCAGTCTCTCTCAGTCCCCCCCCATTCCCCCCAGTCCCCCCCGGTCCCCCCCAGTCCCCCCCAGTGTGTCCCAGTGTGTCCCAGTGTCCCCCCAGTCCCCCCCAGTGTGTCCCAGTCCCCCCCAGTGTGTCCCAGTGTGTCCCAGTCTGTCCCAGTGTGTCCCAGTTCCCCCATTTCCCCAGTCCCCCCAGTCCCCCCAGTCCCCCCAGTCCCCCATTCCCCCCATTCCCCCCAGTCCCATCCCAGTCCCCCCAGTCCCCCCAGTTTCCCCCCAGTCCCCCCAGTGTCCCCAGTGTCCCCAGTTCCCCCCATTCCCCCCAGTCCCATCCCAGTCCCCCCAGTGTCCCCAGTGTCCCCAGTCCCCCCCAGTCCCCCCAGTCCCCCCCAGTCCCCCCATTCCCCCCATTCCCCCAGTTTCCCCCCAGTTTCCCCCCAGTCCCCCCAGTGTCCCCAGTGTCCCCAGTCCCTCCCAGTCCCATCCCAGTCCCCCCAGTCCCCCCAGTCCCCCCAGTGTCCCCAGTGTCCCCAGTCCCTCCCAGTCCCATCCCAGTCCCCCCAGTCCCCCCAGTCCCCCCAGTGTCCCCAGTGTCCCCAGTGTCCCCAGTCCCCCCAGTTTCCCCCCAGTCCCCCCAGTCCCCCCAGTCCCCCCAGTCCCCCCAGTTTCCCCCAGTACCCCCAGTGTCCCCAGTCCCATCCCAGTGTCCCCAGTCCCTCCCAGTCCCATCCCAGTCCCCCCAGTCCCCCCAGTCCCCCCAGTTTCCCCCCAGTCCCCCAGTCCCCCCCAGTCCCCCCAGTCCCCCCAGTCCCCCCAGTCCCCCCAGTCCCCCCAGTCCCCCGGTGTCCCCAGTGTCCCCAGTCCCATCCCAGTGTCCCCAGTGTCCCCAGTCCCCCCAGTGTCCCCAGTCCCCCCAGTGTCCCCAGTGTCCCCAGTGTCCCCCCCAGTGTCCCCCCCAGTGTCCCCGGTGTCCCCGGTGTCCGCGGTGACGGCCCGCGCGCAGCTGTCGCAGCACATGAAGCTGAAGCTGCAGTTCACGGCCAGCGTCAGCAGCGCCCCGCCCGAGGCGCGGCCCGTGTCGCGCAAGAGCAGCCCCAGCTCCCCGGCCGTGCGCGAGCTGCTCACCGGCCTGGGCCGCTCGCAGTCCTTCTCGCACCAGCAGCCGGCCCGCGGCCACCTCATCAGGTGCGGGGGACACTGGGGGACTGGGGGACTGGGGGACTGGGGGGACTGGGGGGTCTGGGGGGGACTGGGGGGACTGGGGGGACTGGGGGGACTGGGGGGACTGGGGGGGACTGGGGGACTGGGGGGACTGGGGGACTGGGGGGACTGGGGGGACTGGGGGGACTGGGGGGACTGGGGGGGACTGGGGGACTGGGGGGACTGGGGGACTGGGGGGACTGGGGGGGACTGGGGGGGACTGGGGGGAAACTGGGGGGACTGGGGGGAATGGGGGGAATGGGGGGAATGGGGGGGACTGGGGGGGACTGGGGGGGACTGGGGGGACTGGGGGACTGGGGGGGACTGGGGGACTGGGGGGACTGGGGGGACTGGGGGGACTGGGGGGAAACTGGGGGGAATGGGGGAACTGGGGGGACTGGGGGACTGGGGGGACTGGGGGACTGGGGGGACTGGGGGGGACTGGGGGGGACTGGGGGACTGGGGGGGACTGGGGGGACTGGGGGGACTGGGGGACTGGGGGGGAACTGGGGGGAAACTGGGGGGAAACTGGGGGACTGGGGGGACTGGGGGGACTGGGGGGGACTGGGGGGGACTGGGGGGGACTGGGGGGGACTGGGGGGACTGGGGGGACTGGGGGGGACTGGGGGGGAATGGGATGTGACAAAACAACAGTGGGGGTGACACACATGACACGGGTGACACAGGTGACGCCATAAGCACCATAAGCATAAATGACACAGAGGTCACACAGGTGACACAGGGACACTGTAGGTGACACACGGGTGACACAGGTGACACAGAGGTGACACAGGGACACTGTAGGTGACACAGGTGACACAGGGACACTGTAGGTGACACACGGGTGACACAGGTGACACAGAGGTGACACAGGGACACTGTAGGTGACACAGGTGACACATGTGACACAGGTGACACAGGGACACTGTAGGTGACACACGGGTGACACAGGTGACACACAGGTGACACAGAGGTGACACAGGTGTCCCCCCGTGTCCCCAGGTCCGGCAGCGTGATGGAGCGCAGGGCCATCACGCCCCCCGTGGGGTCCCCCGTGGGCCGCCCCCTGTACCTGCCCGCAGGTGACAAGGCCGTGCTGGCCCTGGACAAGATCGCCAAGAGGGAGTGCAAGGTGCTGGTGGTGCCACCCGTCAAGTGACAGCGCAGGGACACCGAGGGGACAGTGCCGGGGCCATGGGGACACCGAGGGGACAGTGGGGACATCGAGGGGACACCATGGGGACAGTGCCGGGACCATGGGGACAGTGTGGGGACAGCGCGGGGACACCGAGGGGACAGTGCCGGGGCCATGGGGACAGCCTGGGGACAGTGGGGACACCAGGGGGACAGCGTGGGGACAGTGCTGGGACCATGGGGACAGTGTGGGGACAGTGGGGGACACCAGGGGGACAGCGTGGGGACATCGAGGGGACACCATGGGGACAGTGCTGGGACCATGGGGACAGCATGGGGACAGCGTGGGGACATCGAGGGGACATTGAGGGGACACCATGGGGACAGTGCCAGGACCATGGGGACACTGCGGGGACACTGCTGGGACCATGGGGACAGTGTGGGGACAGCCTGGGGACAGTGGGGACACCATGGGGACAGCCTGGGGACAGTGCTGGGACCATGGGGACAGTGTGGGGGACAGTGGGGACAGCGTGGGGACACCATGGGGACGTCATGGGGACAGTGCCGGGACCATGGGGACAGCGTGGGGACAGTGCTGGGACCATGGGGACATCATGGGGACAGCGTGGGGACATGGCCAGGGTGGCGGGGACACCACTGGCCCAGCGCTGGGACACTGGGGACAGCTTGGGGACAATGGGGACAGGGCCACCACCAGATGTCCCCAAAGCCTCAGGGCCGCTCCTGGGACACTGGGGACAGGGACCAAGGGGACAGGGCCACCACCAGATGTCCCCAGAGCCAGGTGACAATGGGGCACGTGCCATGAGGGGACCTTGGGGACACCTCGGGGACACGGCCTGGAGCCGTGCCCACACTCGGGATTTTGGGGACATTTGGGGACATCTGGGGAAGTGTCCCCGAGCCAAAGCGGGAGGGGGGAGGGGCCTGAGGTGCCACCTCCGGGTTGGGGACACTGGGGACAAGGGTGGCACCTCTGTCCCTGTTATTTATTGCCAATAAAGAGACCTGGATGTCACCTGGATTGTCACCTGGGCGTCCCCAGGGGTGGCCTGGATGTCACCTGACGTCACCTGGCTGTCCCCAAGGAGCTCCCCAAGCACCAGAGCCACCCTCGGACGTCGTTTATTGTCCCCACGGGGGGGAGGGGTGGGGTTGGGGACACTCTGGGGACAGGGGAAGGCGGCCGGGGACGGTGCCACCTCCTCTGGGGACACTTCGGGGACATCTGGGGACGGTTCCCTCACACGGCCACCGGCTCCTGGACGTGGTGGTGGCGCTTGACCACGAAGAGTTTCTGTCCCGAGACGGTGACGAGGAGGGAGTGCTCGCCGAACACCACTGGGGACAACGGGGACACTGCCACCACTGGGGTCCCCAGGGCCACCGCCAGGGCCACCCCCGGGGTCCCCGGGGTCCCCAGGGCCATCAGGGACAGGGCCACAATGGGGACAGGGCCACAATGGGGACAGGGCCAGCCCCTGGACCCTGGGGACACTTCGGGGACACTTTGGGGACGCTTTGGGGACACGGGAGAGCTCAGACCCCCCTGAAATCCCCCCGGGGACCCTTTTGGCGCCACTTTTCGCCCCTTCGGTGCCACCTGCCACCCCTGGTGACCCCCTGGTGACCCTTGGGGACACTCTGGTGACATTTGGGGACACTGACTCCCCTCAACTCCCCCTGAAATCCCCCCCCGGGGACCCTTTTGGTGCCACTTTTCACCCCTTTGGTGCCACTTTGGTGCCACCTGATGACCCTGGGGACCCTGCGGTGACCCTGCGGTGACCCCTGGGGACACTTTGGGGACATTTGGGGACACGCTGGGGCCGTCCCTCACCCGAGAGGCGGCGGAAGGGCGGCTCGTGGCCGCGGGGCAGGCGCAGCCCCAGGGCCGTGGCCACCAGCCCCTGCAGCACCGTGGCCGTGTGCTCGTCGTTCTCCAGGTCCCCCGAGGACTGGCGGGAGGAGGGGGAAAGGACAAAAAACGGGGGGAAAATTCGGGAATTCTGGGGGAAAATATCCCCCCCCCCCCCATCGCCAAAAAAAAAACCAAAAAAAAGCCCAAAAATCCCCCAAAAATGAGCTGAGAACCAACCCCCCCAAAAAACACCCCGAAACTATTCAAAACACCCCAAAAAACCACTCAGAGACAGCCAAACACCCCCCAAAACCACCCAGGAGCCCCCAAAAACCACCCAGGACACCCCAAAACCACCCAGGACACCCCAAAATCACCCTAAAACCACCCAAACCCACCCAAAAATGACCCAAACCCACCCAAAAATGAGCTGAGAGCTCCCAAATCGACCCAGGACCCCCCAAAACCACCCAGGACACCCCAAAATCACCCTAAAACCACCCAAACCCACCCAAAAATGACCCAAACCCACCCAAAAATGAGCTGAGAGCTCCCAAATCGACCCAGGAGCCCCCAAAAACCACCCAGGACACCCCAAAAATTCCCAAGTTTTTTTGCTCCGCCATCCCTCGAGTTTTTGTCTCCTCCTCCTCCCAGTTTTAGGGACCCCCCCCCCCCCTAAAAAAATTCGGGAACTTCCCCCCCAAATTCCCCAAATTTCGGGCCCCGCCCCCCGCCCCGCCCCCCTCACCGCCAGCACGGCGCCGTCGCTGATGACGAGGTACCCGGCCTGAGCCGGGAGCCGCTCCAGGCCCTGCGTCAGCGCCGACGTCTGGAACCAGTTCGGACCAGTATAGACCAGTATAAACCAGGACGGACGGGCATAAACCAGGACGGACCGGAATCGGACCAGTAACACCCAGCGCCGCCCCCCGCAGCCTCTCCCAGTCCCCCCAGTCCCCCCCAGTCCCCCCCAGTTCCTCCCAGTTTGGCCCAGTCTCTCCCAGTCCTCACCATAGCGACGCTCCCGCTTCTCTTCCGGTCACGTGACCCACCCTGAATAAGCCCCCCGAAGCCTGATTGGTTCAGAGCTTCGCTCGCCCGCCAATCAGAGCCGGCTGTGTGATCACGTGGTGGGAGGAGCGGCGAGCTCGCTGGGTCGGCGGGCCGGAAGTGACGCTCAGTCCTCCAGCGCGCCTCTCCATGGTTCTTCCAGGAAACAGGAAGTAACGCTCAATCCTCCAGCGCTCCTCTCTATGGTTCCTCCAGAACACCGGAAGTGACGGTCGGCCCTCCCGCGCTCCTCTCTATGGCCGCTCCGTTCTCCAGCTCTCACCCGTCCCGCCCCAAAATGCGGAAATTTTGGGCAAAACGCCCCAAAAAACCCCTTCATAAAACCGGAAATCGCCGCCCGCAGGGCCGCGGCGCTCCCTCCGCCACGGCAGCCACGGCCACGAGCCCAGAGCTGAGCCGCGGTGGCCACGGCCATCTCCATGGTAGCCACGGTGGCCACGCCCCCCTCAATGGTAGCCACGCCCCCCACGCTAGCCAAGACCACCCCCATGGTCGCCAGAACCATTCCAACGGTGGCCACGACCGCCCCATGATAGACGAGGCCATCCCCAAAGTGGCCACGCCCCGATGATGGGCACGCCCCTCATTGTAGCCACACCCCTTTCCCCGGTAGTCACGCCCCCTCATTGTAACGACGCGGCTTTCTCCGGTAGTCACGCCCCTTTCTCCGGTAACCGCGCCCCATTCCCCGGTAACCGCGCCCCTTTCCCCGGTAACCACGCCCCTTTCCCCGGTAGCCACGCCCCCTTTCCCGGTAGCCACGCCCCCGGGGGCCAGCGCGGAGCCGTGTTCGGTAGCCAAGGAAGGATCCGGGGTTTATTCGCTGCGGTTAAACAAGAGCCCGGGGGGGGAGGGGAGGGGAGGGGAGGAGGGGTGGGGGAGGGGCGGGGGGAGGGCCCCTGTGACCACCCCGGGGGGGGGGAGGGGAGGGATCCCGGCCCCTCCCCCACCCGCCCGCCCGCCCGCCCCGGATAAATTTCATATTTATATAATTCATATTTATAATCGCACCGCCCCTCCCCCACCCCCCCAAACAAAAAAACCCCACCCCCCCGCCCCTCCCCCACCCTGCTCGGGGGGGGTGACTCCGGGCCGCGCCGTGGGGGTGGGGGAGGGGCCGCCGCCCCTCCCCCTCCCTCAGTCGTCGATGCAGATCACCTCCCCCCCCCGCGGCTCCTTCTTGTCCAGCGCCTCCGCCTCGCGCTTCACCAGCACCGGGGGGCCGTTGGCGGCTGGGGGGGCACCGGGGGGTCAGGGGGGCACCGGGGGGTCAGGGGGGCACCGGGGGACCCCCGCCCATGGGACCCCCCCCGAGCGACCCCTGAGTGACCCCTGAGTGACCCCCGCCCATGGGACCCCCCCCCGAGTGACCCCTGAGTGACCCCTGAGTGACCCCCACCCACGGGACCCCCCCAGTGACCCCTGAGTGACCCCTGAGTGACCCCGACCCACGGGACCCCCCCAGTGACCCCTGAGTGACCCCTGAGTGACCCCGACCCACGGGACCCCCCCCAGTGACCCCTGAGTGACCCCTGAGTGACCCCGACCCACGGGACCCCCCCCGAGTGACCCCTGAGTGACCCCTGAGTGACCCCGACCCACGGGACCCCCCCCGTGACATCCAGTGACCCCTGAGTGACCCCCACCCACGGGACCCCCCCCAGTGACATCCAGTGACCCCTGAGTGACCCCGACCCACGGGACCCCCCCCGTGACATCCAGTGACCCCTGAGTGACCCCGACCCACGGGACCCCCCCCGAGTGACCCCTGAGTGACCCCTGAGTGACCCCTGAGTGACCCCGACCCACGGGACCCCCCCCCGAGTGACCCCTGAGCGACCCCTGAGTGACCCCGACCCACGGGACCCCCCCCCGAGTGACCCCTGAGTGACCCCTGAGTGACCCCGACCCACGGGACCCCCCCCCGAGTGACCCCTGAGCGACCCCTGAGTGACCCCGACCCACGGGACCCCCCCCGAGTGACCCCTGAGTGACCCCTGAGTGACCCCGACCCACGGGACCCCCCCAGTGACCCCTGAGTGACCCCTGAGTGACCCCGACCCACGGGACCCCCCCAGTGACCCCTGAGTGACCCCTGAGTGACCCCGACCCACGGGACCCCCCCAGTGACCCCTGAGTGACCCCTGAGTGACCCCGACCCACGGGACCCCCCCCAATGACACCCAGTGACCCCTGAGTGACCCCGACCCACGGGACCCCCCCTGAGTGACCCCTGAGTGACCCCGACCCACGGGACCCCCCCCGAGTGACCCCTGAGTGACCCCTGAGTGACCCCTGAGTGACCCCCCCACCCACGGGACCCCCCCTCAGGGACCCCAGACCTCCCCCCCCAATGTCCCCGTTTTTAGGAGCCCCCCACCCCACGTCCCCGTTTTTGGGGTCCCCCCCCGTGTCCCCCGTGTCCCCCGTGTCCCCCGTGTCCCCTCACCGGAGATGAAGGACCCCGGTGGCATCTGGCTGTAGTTGGCTCCCCCGGGGGGGGGCAGGGCTCCGGCCGGGGGGGTCCCAAAGGTGCCCCCGTAGCTCGGGGGGGTGGCGTAGGGCCCCGGCGGGAAGGTCTGGGGACACAGGGGACACGGCTGTCACCTCCCCCGCGGACACGGGGGGGCCGGGTGTCCCCGGGGTGTCCCCGGGGTGTCCCCAGGGTGGTGGGGACATGGCAGCACAAGCGGACAATGTCCCCATGGCAGTGCGGGGTGTCCCCGAGGTGACAAGGGACATTCCCGGGGCAGGGTGACGGGGTGACAGGGTGACACTGTGCCATGCTGACGGGGTGACAGGGCTGTCCCCAGGGGTGACAGGGTGACACTGTGCCATGCTGACGGGGTGACGGGGCTGTCCCCAGAGGTGACGGGGCTGTCCCCAGGGGTGACAGGGCTGTCCCCAGGGGTGACAGAGTGACACTGTGCCATGCTGATGGGGTGACGGGGCTGTCCCCGGGGGTGACAGGGGTGACAGGGTGACACCGTGCCATGCTGACGGGGTGACGGGGCTGTCCCCAGGGGTGACGGGGCTGTCCCCAGGGGTGACAGGGTGACACCGTGCCATGCTGACGGGGTGACGGGGCTGTCCCCAGGGGTGTCGGGGCTGTCCCCGGGGGTGACGGGGCTGTCCCCAGGGGTGACGGGGCTGTCCCCAGGGGTGACAGGGTGACACTGTGCCATGCTGACGGGGTGTCGGGGCTGTCCCCGGGGGTGATGGGGCTGTCCCCGGGGGTGACGGGGCTGTCCCCGGGGGTGACGGGGCTGTCCCCAGAGGTGACAGGGCTGTCCCCAGGGGTGTCGGGGCTGTCCCCAGGGGTGACAGGGCTGTCCCCAGAGGTGACGGGGTTGTCCCCGGGGGTGACGGGGCTGTCCCCAGGGGTGACGGGGCTGTCCCCGGGGGTGACGGGGCCGTCCCCAAGGGTCACTCCCCGCCGGGGCTGGGTGGCTCTCGGTGTCCCTGCTGGCCGGGCTGAGGCCGAGCACGCCCCGGGGCCAAGGGCCATTCCCGGGGCAGGGTGCCAGCGTGTCGGGGCGACACGGTGACACGGCGACAACGTCGCCAAGGCGACGCGGGCCACTCACGGGCGGGGGGTGGCTCTCGGTGCCCTTGCTGGCCAGGCGGCTGAGGATGCTGCGCTCGGACATCTGCAGGCGGGCGGCGATGGGCGGGATGCGGGACAGCGTGGCCGGCAGGCGCGTCACGTCCGCCTTCATGTCGCTCAGCAGCTCCTCCAGCTGGTTCAGCACTGCCGGCGGGGCCGGGCGGGGGCACAGAGACAAAAACAGGGGCGGGGGGCGCCCGTCAGCGCCCGCGGGGCCGCCCCGCGCCTACTCACAGCTTACTCAGAGGTTACTCACAGCTTACTCGGGGGTTACTCACAGCTTACTCGGGGGGAGGGGGGGCGGGCGGGAGATACTCACGTGAGAGCAGGGGGTGGGGAGAGGGAGAGGGAGGAGCTGGGAGTTACTCCGGGGATACTCGGCGCATGCTCAGGGGGAGGGGGCTGTGAGTAGGCTGGGAGCGCTCGGGGGGGGGGGGGATGCTCCTGATTTACTCCGGGGTTTGCTCCTGACCGATGGACTCTCTAGAGTTACGCGGGGTTTACTCCTGGGCGCGCCTCACGCACGCCGGAGATTACTCCGGCCTTACTCCCAGCATGCACCGCGGGGATACTCCACGAAAACACCCCCCGGGGTGAGGAGGGAGGGAGGGGGATCGGGGCGTAAACTACTCCAGGGATACACACAGGACGGCACTAGGGACACACTCCAGCTTTACACCAGCTTTACACCGCAGCTACTCAGCAGAGCCACCTCAGCGCCAAGCCACAGCCCGGGAGCCCCGCGGTGCCTCCCTCCTTACTCCGAGCTTACTCCGACTTCACTGACCTTTCTCTGACTTTACTCCGAATTCACTCTGATCTTCCTCAGACTTTACTCCAAATCTACTCTGCCTCTACTCCCGCTTTACTCCGACTTGTCCGATTTTACTCCGACTTGTCTGGCTTTACTTTCCGACTTCTCCCAGCCAAATTCGCTCCAAATTCACTCTGATTTTTCTCAGACTTTACTCCCATTTGAATCTGACTTTACGCCAAATTTGCTCCGATTTTTCTCAGACTTTACGCCAAGTTCACTCCGATTTTTCTCACGCATCGCCCCGATTTTTCTTGCGCGTCGCGCCAACTTTACACCGACTTTACTCTCGCTGCACTCTGACTTTCCTCAGCCTCTACTCCGACTTCTCTGACTCCACTTTTGGACTTTCCTCAGATTTTACTCCAAACTCGCTCCAAACCCGCTCGGATTTTTCTCCGACTCTACTCCAAACTCACTCCGGCTTCTCAGACTTTCCCTCCTGGCTTTCCCCCAGCCTCTACGCCGAGCTCGCTCCGATCCTTCTCACGCTTTACTCCCAACTCACTCCCTGACTCTTCCTCAGCCTTTACCCCGGCTCTACTCCCGTTCTTCTCAGACTCCGAATTCGCTCCGATTCCTCGCGCGCGCCGCCCCGGTTCTTTTTCACCTGGCACCGCCTTCGCTCCCCCTTTCCTCCCGCCGTCCCCCCCGGCTCTCCCCCCACCTCGTCCTCCCCCTCCCCAAACCCCCTTTCTCCCCCCCGCCCGCCCCACACGCGCGCGGAGCAAGGACACACAGCGGGAGGCGGCGTTTTGGTTTGTTTGGAGACCCGCAGCTTTTAATGGTCGGCGCGCGCGGCGGGTACAGAGGAGCGGCGGGGCGAGCGCTCGGCGGGGCGGGCGCGGCGCCGGCCCTGCCGCCTCTTACCCTTGTGCAGCACGGCGTTGGCCGGCTTGTTGCCCGCCAGCGACTCCTTGGACAAGTGCTGGTGGCTCTCGGCCAGGCACTCGACCTCGGCGAAGCGCGTGTTGAGGGCCATGGCCGGGTGGCTGGGGTCCTGCGTCATGTTCAGGTAGGCGGCGCGGCGCAGCTGCTCCTCGATCACCAGCGCCTGCTCCAGCAGCTGGGGAGGGCGACACGAGGGCGTCAGGGGGGGACTGGGGGGGTTGGGGAACAGCTGGAGGGTCCGGGTGGGCGGGCACCCATCCGTGACCTCAGCAACAGCTGGAGGGTCCAGGTGGGCGGGCACCCATCCGTGACCTCAGCAACAGCTGGAGGGTCCGGGTGTGGGTGGGTGTGGGTTTGAGGAAACCCAACAGCTGGAGGGTCCAGGTGTGGGTGGGTGTGGGTTTGAGGAAACCCAACAGCTGGAGGGTCCAGGTGTGGGTGGGTTCACCCATGACCTCGTCAACAGGTGGAGAGGGGGACATGAGGGGGTCGGGGGGGTTTGGGAACAGCTGGAGGGTCCGGGTGGGCGGGCACCCATCCATGACCTCATCAACAGCTGGAGGGTCCAAGTGTTGGTGGGTTCAGGTCTGATCTCAACACCTGGAGGGTCCAGGTGTTGGTGGGTCCACCCATGACCTCGTCAACAGCTGGAGGGTCCAGGTGTGCACACACCCATCTACGACCTCACCAACACCTGGAGGATCCAGCTGTTGGTGGGTCCAGCCCTGACCCCACCCAACACCTGAGGGACCCACCCAGGTGTCCCAGCATCCTCCTTCCCACCCATCCCAGCCCCTGGTGTCACCCCAGTGCCACCCTGGCTGTCACCCCGTTGTCACCCGGTGCCACCGCGGGCGCTGACCTTGAAGCGGCGCGCCAGGAACTTGTTCTTCATCTCGAGGAAGTTCCCCTTGGAGGCCTCGCCCTTGAAGGGCTCGTTGATGACCCCGAAGGCGCCGTCGTTCTGGATGTCGGTCCAGCGCGCGTAGCCGTGGCTGAGCGCTAAGGACTGTCACCGGGTCACGTGGTCACCCTGTCACCGCATCACCCCGTCCCCAACGTCCCCCCACATCCAGCACGCCGAGCGCGGATGTCACCCTCCCTCTCGCCGCTGTCAGTCCCCCACACCGTGTCACCCTCCCTGTGACGTCACCCGCACCGCGGCGTCACCGTCCCCAGCCCCGGGGACCCCCGGAATCCCAAGGATACAGCACGATCCCGGCCAGCAGCCAGTAGTCGTGGCGCCGGTGCCAGATCTCGTTGAGCTTCCCCGAGGAGATGGCGGCGCGCTCCTCGTTCTGCCACAGCGTGTGCAGCTCTGGGCACGGGGGGGACAGCGGCTCAGCGGGGCCCAGGGTGTCCCCAGGGTGTCCCCAGGGTGTCCCCAGGGTGTCCCCGGTGTCCCCCGGCTCACCCGTGAAGCCGCCGTCGGCGATGTTGAACATGAACCGCGGCTTCTCGGCCTTGTCGTCCCTCCGGCCGTTGGGCCGCGCGTCCGGCCGGGGCTCCTTGTCCGCCTTCACCTCCTCTGTGGGGCAGGGGACACGTGTGGGGACACGGGGGACATGTGTGGGGACACAGGGGACACGTGTGGGGCAGGAGACAGGTGGGGGGACACGTGTGGGGCAGGGGACACATTTGGGGACACGTGTGGGGACACAGGGGACACATGTGGGGACAGGGGACACGTGTGGGGACACGGGGGACACATGTGGGGACAGGGGACACGTGTGGGGACACGTGTGGGGACACGGGACACATGCGGGGACAGGGGACACATGTGGGGACACAGGGGACATGTGTGGGGACACAGGGAACACGTGTGGGGACACGGGGGACACGTGAGGGGACAGGGGACACATGTGGGGACACGTGTGGGGACACAGGGGACACATGTGGGGACACGTGTGGGGACACAGGGGACATGTGTGGGGACACAGGGGACACGTGTGGGGCGGGGGACACATTTGGGGACATGTGTGGGAACACGGGACACGTGAGGGGACACAGGAGACACGTGAGAGGACAGGGGACACATGTGGGGACATGTGTGGGGACAGGGGACACGTTTGAGGGGACAGGGGACACATTTGACCCCCCCCGGACACCCCCAGCCCCACCCCCCGATAAGCGGCCATTGATAAATGAGGAAAGGGGTGGGTTAAGCCACGCCCCTTGCATTAAGCACCGCCCACTCCCGATTAAGCCCCGCCCGTTTTGTTCAGGCCCGCGCGCCACGGGTTAGACCACGCCCCTTTCGTTAAGCACATCCCGCTCCATGTTAGGCCGCGCCCGTTCTGTTAAGCCCCGCCCACTCCCGGGCAAGCCCCGCCCCCTCCGCCAGGCCCCGCCCCCTCACCTCTTTTGGGGTCGGGGTCCCCCGGGCGCTCCCTGGGCTCCTCCTCCGGGGCTTTGTCGTCCCCTTTGTCCGGCCCCGGCCCCTTGTCGGCCTCGGCCCCTGCGGGACCCACACGGGGCTCTGGGGGTCTGGGGGGTTTGGGGGGTCTGGGGGCTCTGGGGGCTCTGGGGGGTTTGGGGGCTCTGGGATTGGGGGGTTTGGGGGCTCTGGGGGCTCTGGGGGCTCTGGGGGCTCTGGGGGCTCTGGGATTGGGGGGTTTGGGGGCTCTGGGGGCTCTGGGGGCTCTGGGGGCTCTGGGGGGTCTGGGGGCTCTGGGGGCTCTGGGATTGGGGGGTTTGGGGGGTCTGGGGGCTTTGGGATCTGGGGTTTGGGGTTTTGGGGTGTCTGAGATTTGGGATTTGAGGGGTCTGGGGTTTGGGATCTGGGGTTTGGGGTTTTGGGTCTGGGGTGTCTGAGATTTGGAGTTTTGGGGTGTCTGGGATTTGAGGGGTTTGGGGTGGGGGATCTGGGGTTTGGGGGGTCTGGGGTTTGGGATCTGGGGTTTTGGGGTTTGGGGTGTCTGGGGTGTGGGGGCTCTGGGGTTTGGGATCTAGGGTTTGGGGTTTTGGGTTTGGGGTGTCTGAGATTTGGGGTTTGGGGGGTCTGGGGTTTGGGATCTAGGGTTTGGGGTTTTGGGTTTGGGGTGTCTGAGATTTGGGGTGTCTGGGGTTTGGGGGGTCTGGGGTTTGAGGGGTTTGGAGTTTGGGATCTGGGGTTTTGGGGTTTGGGGTGGGGGATCTGGGATTTGGGGGTCTGGGATTGGGGGTGTCTGGGATTGGGGGGTTTGGGATTTGGGGTTTCCCAGGGATTTGGGGTGTCTGGGGTTTGGGGTTTTTCCAGAATTTGGGGTTTCCAGGACTTTGGATTTCCAGGATTTCAGGGTTCTGGATTTATGTTTTCTGGGAATTGGGGTTCCCAGGATTTGGGGTTCCCGGGATTTGGGGGTTCGGGGTATTTAGGGCGGTCTCACCTGGCCGCTCCTCGCGGGCCGGGGCCCCTTCGGCCTCGGGGTCCCTGTGGCCGGCTCCCTCCTCCTCCTCCCCCTTGCGCGGCCCCTCGGCCTCGCTGCCATCGCCGGGGGACGGCGGCGCCTCGGGGGCGGGGGGCTGGGGACACCGAGGGGCTGTCACCGTCCTCGGGGTCCCCAAGGGGACATCAACCCCCACCCCCGAGGGTGACAACGAGGGGGGGACACGGGGACAGCGGCGGGGAGGGGACAGGGACAAGGACAGGAGGGTGAGGACAGCGCTGGGGACAGTTGGGGACAGGCTTGGGGACAGCTGTGTCACTCACATCTGTCTCCATCTTCTCGGGCCCTTTGGGCTCCTTCTCGTCCCTGGTGTCACCGTCGTCCCTGTCGGGGAGTGGCCCCGGCCCGTCCCCGCGCTCGCTGGGCGCCGGCGTGGCTGGGGACAGGGACATCAGTCCCCGTCCTGTCCCCATCCTGTCCCCATCCTGTCCCCATGCTGTCCCCTGGGTGTCCCCTGGGTGTCCCCATCCTGTCCCCATGCTGTCCCCATCCTGTCCCCATGCTGTCCCCTGGGTGTCCCCTGGGTGTCCCCATGCTGTCCCCATCCTGTCCCCATGCTGTCCCCATGCTGTCCCCTGGGTGTCCCCTGGGTGTCCCCATCCTGTCCCCATCCTGTCCCCATCCTGTCCCCTGTCCCCATCCTGTCCCCATGCTGTCCCCTGGCTGTCCCCATCCTGTCCCCATGCTGTCCCCATGCTGTCCCCATGCTGTCCCCATGCTGTCCCCACCTGTCCCCACCTGTCCCCTGTCCCCCCCATCCCATGCCACCCCCTTTCCCCACTCCCATCCCAGGTGTCCCCAGCCCGTCCCCAGCCGTGTCCCCGCGGTGTCCCCGTGTGCGGTACCGGGCGTGGGGGTCCCGGGGCTGGGGGGGCCGCTCTGCTCGGGGCTGGGGGGGCCGGTCTTGGCGGGGGAGGAGGCGCGGGACGAGCGCTTGGAGTCGGCGCTGGGCTCCGGGGCCAGCTCGGGCAGGGACCAGCGCCCGTTGATGTGCTCGAACTCCTGCACCTGGGGGGGGACACGGGGGGGTCACGGGGACCCTGAAAACCCCAAAAACACACCCCAGAAACCCAAAAACACACCCCAAAACACACCCCAAAAACCCCAAAAACCCACCCCAAAACACACCCCAAAACACACCCCAAAAACCCCAAAAACCCCAAAACCACACCCCAAAACACACCCCAAAACACACCCCAAAAACCCCAAAAACACACCCCAAAACACACCCCAAAACACACCCCAAAAACCCCAAAAACCCCAAAAACACACCCCAAAACACACCCCAAAAACCCCAAAAACCCACCCCAAAACACACCCCAAAACACACCCCAAAAACCCCAAAAACCCCAAAAACACACCCCAAAACACACCCCAAAAACACACCCCAAAAACACACCCCAAAAAACCCCAAAAACACACCCCAAAACACACCCCAAAACACACCCCAAAACACACCCCAAAAACACACCCCAAAACACACCCCAAAAACACACCCCAAAAACACACCCCAAAACACACCCCAAAACACACCCCAAAACACACCCCAAAACACACCCCAAAACACACCCCAAAACACACCCCAAAAACACACCCCAAAAACACACCCCAAAAACACACCCCAAAACACACCCCAAAACACACCCCAAAAACCCCAAAAACACACCCCAAAACACACCCCAAAACACACCCCAAAACACACCCCAAAAACCCCAAAAACACACCCCAAAACACACCCCAAAAACACACCCCAAAAACCCCAAAAACCCCAAAAACACACCCCAAAAACCCACCCCAAAACACACCCCAAAACACACCCCAAAAACCCCCCAAAAGGGATCCTAAAAGGCCCCAGAGAAGCAGCTTGGGGGACCCCAAAAACCGACCCAGGTGTGTCCCCAGGTGTCCAAAGGTGTCCCCAGGTGTTCAGGTGTGTCCCCGGGTATCCCCAGCTGCCCCCAGGTGTGTCCCCAGGTGTTCAGGTGTGTCCCCAGGTGTGTGCCCAGGTGTTCAGGGCTGCCCCCAGGTGTGTCCCCAGGTGTTCAGGTGTGTCCCCAGGTGTGTCCCCAGGCTGTCCCCAGGCGTGTCCCCAGGTGTGTCCCCAGGTGTCCCCAGGTGTTCAGGTGTGTCCCCAGATGTGTCCCCAGGTGTGTCCCCAGGCTGTCCCCAGGCGTGTCCCCAGGTGTGTCCCCAGGTGTCCCCAGGTGTTCAGGTGTGTCCCCAGATGTGTCCCCAGGTGTGTCCCCAGGCTGTCCCCAGGTGTGTCCCCAGGCTGTCCCCAGGCGTGTCCCCAGGTGTGTCCCCAGGTGTGTCCCCAGGTGTTCAGGTGTGTCCCCAGATGTGTCCCCAGGTGTGTCCCCAGGCTGTCCCCAGGCGTGTCCCCAGGTGTGTCCCCAGGTGTGTCCCCAGGTGTGTCCCCAGGTGTTCAGGTGTGTCCCCAGGTGTGTCCCCAGGTGTCCCCGTACCTTTTTCTTGACGAGGGACATGACGCCGATGCGGGTGAGCACCTGCTGCCGGGACAGCCCCTCCCTGGGGACGCCGTCGGCGAAGGTCTCGGAGCCGTCGGCGCCCGGCTCGCACAGGTGGCGCATGAACAGGGACACGTAGGCCCTGGGGACAGCGCTCAGGGACACGCCGGGACACGCGGGACACCCGCGGCCACCCGCGGCCGCCCAGGGTCACCCGCTGTCACCCAGGGTCACCGACTGGGCCACCCGCGACACCCGCTGCCACTCACTGCCACCCACTGCCACCCCAGGACACCCACTGCCACCTGGGCCACCACCTCTGCCACCCAGGGCCACTGCCACCCACTGTCACTGCCACCCGGGACACCCACTGCCACCGTCACTGCCACCCACCGCTAGTGCCACTGCCACCACCTGTGCCACCCAGGCCACCCACAGCTACCTGGGGCCACCTGCTGCCACCCACTGTCACCTGGGGCCACTTCCACCACCTGTGCCACCTCCTGTGTCACCTGCTGCCACCCACTGTCACCTGGGGCCACTTCCACCACCTGTGCCACCTCCTGTGTCACCCGCTGCCACCCACTGTCACTGCCTGTGCCACCCACTGCCAGCCAGGGCCACCGCCACTGCACACCCTGCCCCGGGGTCACCGTCCCCACGGATCCTGTCCCTAAAGTCTCAGTGTCCCTTGTCGCCACAGATCCTGCCCCCAGTGTCCCCAGTGTCCCCAAAGTCCCCAGTGTCCCCAGTGTCCCCAATGTCCCTGTTGCCCCCGGTGTCCCCACTGTTCCCAATGTCCCCGCTGTCCCCAGTGTCCCCGGTGTCCCTGCTATCCCTGATGTCCCCGGTGTCCCCACTGTTCCCAATGTCCCCGCTGTCCCCAGTGTCCCCGGTGTCCCTGATGACCCCAGTGTCCCCAGTGTCCCCAGTGTCCCCAGTGTCCCCGCAGTCCCCGCAGTCCCCGGTGTCCCCGCACCATCAGCCCGTCCCCTCGTCACGGCGCCCGCGGGGGCTGTGCCGGTCGTGGCGGGGACCTGCCACCGCTCTGGCGTCCCCTGGGCCAGTCCCGGCCCCCCGAGGGGACTTGGGGACATCGGGGGTGACTTTGTGTCGGCCTGAGGGGGACACGGCCTCGTCCGGTCCCCAGGAACACCGACAGCCAGGGCGCTCAGATGAGTAAGGGCTCATCACCTGGCACGGGGACATTTGGGGACACTGGGGGACATTGGGGGACAGCGGGGACATCAGGGACATTGGGGGGGACAATGGGGATTGTCAGGGGACACTGGGGGACATGGGGGGACATCGAGGGACACCAGGGGACACAGAGGGCCATGAGGGGACAGTGGGGGACACCAGGGGACATGGGGGGACACCGAGGGACACACGGGGACAATAAGGACACGGTGACAAACGGACACGGGGACAAAAGGACACAGAGGACAGGGGGGACACACGAGGACAAGGGACATGGGGACACACGGACACCTCACTACCCTGCCACCGCCTGTCCCTGGGGCCACCACCTGTCCTTGATGCCACCAGCCATCTCTGATGCCACCACCTGTCCCCAGTGTCACCACCCGTCCTTGACACCACCACCTGTCCCTGGAGCCACCACCTGTCCCCAGTGCCACCACCTGTTCCTGTCCCTGCTGCCACCACCCGTCCGTGACACCACCGCCCCTCCCCAGTGCCACCGCCCTCCCCGGTGTCCCCCCGCTGTCCCCAGGTGTCCCCAGGTGTGCCCAGGTGTCACCTACTTGAACTCCTTCTCGGTTTTGCCGCGCAGGTCCCGCACGAGCCACTGGGAGGTGAAGGCGTCCTGGGGGGGCATCCCCCAGCGCATGACGGCGTTCAGGAAGGCCTTGCGCTGCCTCGTGTTGAACCCCAGCACCTGCGGGGACAGCGGGGACGCTGGGGACACCGGGGGACATCCGGGGGACTGGGGACATCGGGGACATCGGGGGGGTTGGGGACACTGGGGACACTGGGGACAGAGGGAACACCGGCATCCAGAGACCCCCCCCATGCCTTGTCCCCAAGCCCCAGGGATGTCCCCAAGCTCCAGAGATGTCCCCAAGCCGTGGGATGTCCCCAGTTCCTGTCACTGTCCCCAAGCCCTGTGACTGTCCCCAGCCCCTCTGAATGTTCTCAATCCCCGTCACTGTCCCCAAGCCCCCAGGGATGTCCCTACGGCCCCAGGACTGTCCCCAGCCTCGTCCCTGTCCCCAACACCTGTCACTGTCCCCAACACCTGTCACTGTCCCCAAGCTCTCAGCCCTGTCCCCAGCCATGTCCCCAATCCATGTCCTTGTCCCTGTCCCCACCCCTGTCCCTGTCCCCACCCCTGTCCCTGTCCCTGTCCCTGTCCCCCATCCCTGTCCCCAATCCCTGTACCCAATCCATGTCCCTGTCCCCACCCCTGTCCCCGTCCCTGTCCCCCATCCCTGTCCCCAATCCCTGTACCCAATCCATGTCCCTGTCCCCATCCCTGTCCCCGTCCCCGTCCCTGTCCCCATCCCTGTCCCCGTCCCCGTCCCTGTCCCCAGCCCATGTCACTGTCCCCATCCCTGTCCCCATCCCTGTCCCCAGCCCATGTCACTGTCCCCATCCCTGTCCCCAGTCCATGTCACTGTCCCCGTCCCTGTCCCCAATCCCTGTCCCCAGTCCATGTCACTGTCCCCATCCCTGTCCCCATCCCTGTCCCCAGTCCATGTCACTGTCCCCGTCCCTGTCCCCATCCCTGTCCCCAATCCATGTCACTGTCCCCGTCCCCGTCCCCTCACCTCGATGTTGCCGCCCACGCGGGCCAGCAGTGGGGGGAGGGGTTTGTCCTTCTCGTTCCGCAGCTGCCGCTTGGACTGACGCCGGCCTGGGGGAGGGGAGGGCTCAGCACCCCTCTGGGGACACCCCGGGGACACCCCGGGGACACCCCGGGGACACAAGTGACACCCAGGCGACACCCGGGCGACACTCACCCTCGGGCCGCTCGTCGAAGTCCTCGTCCTCTTCCTCGGAGCCCACCGAGTACTCGGACTGGTTATCTGGGGACAGAGCCAGCGCTGGGGACAGCGCCCAGTGCCGCCGCGGGGCCACCCCGGGGTGTCCCAGCCCTCCCAGTCCCTCCCAGTCCCTCCCAGTCCCTCCCAGTCCCTCCCAGTGCCCACCTTGGTCCTCCTGGGCAGCGTTGTTGTAGCTGATCTGTCTTCGGACCCGCTTGCCCTTGCCCAGGTTCCCTCCCAGTCCCATCCCAGTGTGTCCCAGTGTGTCCCAGTCCATCCCAGTCCCATCCCAGTCCATCCCAGTCCCTCCCAGTGCCCACCTTGGTCCTCCTGGGCGGCGTCGTTGTAGTTGACCTGCTTGCGGACCCGCTTGCCCTTGCCCAGGTTCCGGGCCAGGTCCTCCTGCTGCTGCTCGTAGTGGTGCCGCAGCAGCTTCTCCCAATAGTCGGGGTCCACGTTCTCCTCCTGCTTGATGATCTCCCGCTCGATCTCCTCGATCTGCCGGACACCCCCGGGGTCAACCACAGTCACCCGGGGTCAATCAGGGTCACTCGGGGTCATTTGGGGTCACCCGGGGTCACTTGGGGTCACCCAGGGTCATCCAGGGTCACTCAGAGTCAATGAGTCACCCCAGGTCGCTTGGGGTCACCCAGGAGCATTTGGGGTTATCCAGGGTCACCCAGGGTCACTTGGGGTCACCCAGGTCATCTAGGGTCACTGAGTCACCCAGGGTCACTTGTGGTCACTTGGGGTCACCCAGGGTCAATCAGAGCCACACACGGACCACCCATCATCATCCTCACCACCTTCATCTCCAGTATCCTCATCCTCATTGTCCCATCGCCTTCATCCCCACTTTCCCCATCATCTCCATCACCCCACTGTCCCCACCCCACTGTCCCCACCCCACTGTCCCCACCCCATTGTCCCCATCATCTCCATCACCCCACTGTCCCCACCCCACTGTCCCCACCCCACCGTCCCCACCCCATTGTCCCCACCCCACTGTCCCCATCATCTCCATCACCCCACTGTCCCCACCCCATTGTCCCCACCCCATTGTCCCCATCATCTCCATCACCCCACTGTCCCCACCCCACTGTCCCCACCCCACCGTCCCCACCCCATTGTCCCCACCCCACTGTCCCCATCATCTCCATCACCCCACTGTCCCCACCCCACTGTCCCCACCCCACCGTCCCCACCCCATTGTCCCCACCCCACTGTCCCCATCATCTCCATCACCCCACTGTCCCCACCCCATTGTCCCCACCCCATTGTCCCCATCATCTCCATCACCCCATTGTCCCCACCCCATTGACCCCACCCCACTGTCCCCACCCCACTGTCCCCACCCCATTGACCCCACCCCACCGTCCCCACCCCACTGTCCCCACCACTTCCACCTCCACGCCCCCATGCCCTCCACCCCCCGTCGTCTCCATCCCCTCCAGGCTCCCCACACCCCTGTCCCCTGGTGTCCCCCGGTGTCCCCAGGTGTCCCCGATGTCCCCGCCGTCCCCGGCGTCCCACCTTGTCCTCCTCCCTGACGACGTACTGGGCCACCTTGAAGGAGCTCAGGTACTCGTTCATGTTCTGCACGTCGGCGTCGTCGGTGGCGTCCTGGTTCCGGTCCAGCAGCCGCGCGATGGCCTCGTTGTCGTAGTGGATGACGCTGCTGTCCTCCTCCTTGTTGTCCCCTGCGAGGCCACGCCGTGTCACACGCTGGCCCGTGCCTTCGTCACGGCCCAGCGTGACACGTGAGGTGGCTTCGTCACACCCCAACGTGGCCCAACGGGTCCCGACACGGTTTTGTCACACTCCAGTGTGTGACACGGCTTTGTCACACCCCAACGTGGGACACGGCTTTGTCACACCCCGATGTAGCCCAAGATGGCCCAGCCCGGCCCAGCCCGGCCCAGTCCAGCCCATTTCAGCCCTGCCCATTTAAGCCCAGCCCAGTCAGGCCCAGCCCAGCCCATTTCAGCCCTGCCCATCCTAGTCAAGCCCATTCCATTTAAACCCAGGCCAGCCCATTTAAGCCCAGCCCATTTCAGCCCATCCTATTTAAGCCCATCCCATTTAAACCCAACCCAGCCCAGCCCATTTCATCCCATCCCATCCTATTTAAGCCCAGCCCATTTAAGCCCATCCCATTTCAGCCCAGCCCATTTAAGCTTAGCCCAGCCCAGCCCATTTCAGCCCATCCCATCCCATCCCATCCCACCCCACCCCATCCCACCCCACCCCATCCCACCCCACCCCATCCCACCCCATCCCATCCCATTTCATCCCATCCCATCCCACCCCATCCCACCCTCGTTCTCGTCCTTGAAGAGCTCCTCGGTGCCGAACTTGAGGATGTCGTCGAGCTCCTGCTTGGACATGGAGCCGGCCTTGGAGCCCAGCCCCGGGCGCACCACCAGGTGCGTCAGCATCATCTTCCTCTTGGCCACCTGCGTGATCCGCTCCTCCACCGAGGCCCGCGTCACAAAGCGGTAAATCATCACCTTGTTGGCCTGCCCGATGCGGTGGGCGCGGCTGAACGCCTGCGGGGACAGGGACAGTGAGGGGACACCGTGGGGACATCGTGGGGACAGTCAGGGACACCGTGGGGACAGTCAGGGACACTGCGGGGACAGTCAGGGACACCGTGGGGACAGTCAGGGACACTGTGGGGACACCCTGGCCAAAGCGGTGGGCATTGCTGAACGCCTGCGGGGACAGGGACAATGAGGGGACATCGTGGGGACATCGTGGGGACATCGTGGGGACACCTCAGGGACTTGGCAATAAGGGGAAACAGCCCAGGAGAGTGACACTGGCCAGGTGCCCGGTGACAGGGGGTGACACCGCCAGGTGACACTGCCAGGTGACACTGCCAGGTGACACCGCCAGGTGACACCGCCAGGTGCCCGGTGCCAGGGGGTGACACCACCAGGTGACACCGGCCAGGTGACACCGCCAGGTGCCGGGTGCCCACCTGGATGTCGTTGTGCGGGTTCCAGTCCGAGTCGAAGATGACCACGGTGTCGGCCGTCGCCAGGTTGATGCCGAGGCCCCCGGCCCGCGTCGACAGCAGGAAACAGAACTGCTGCGCCCCCGGCGCTGCCCCCCCCGGCGTCAGGGCGGGACCAAACACCCCGAAACACCCAAAAACACCCCAAAACACCCCAAAACACCCCGAAACACCCCAAAACACCCAAAAAACACCCCAAAACACCCCAAAAACCACCCCAAAACACCCCAAAACACCCCAAAACACCCCAAGACACCCCAAAAACACCCCAAAACACTCCAATTCCCCCCGGGCACCTGTCCTTGCCCATTCCCTGTCCCCCATCCCCTGTCCCTATCCCTGTCCCCTGTCCCTGTCCCTGTCCCCTGTCCCATTTGCTGTCCCCTGTCCCGTGTCCCCTGTCCCATTTGCTGTCCCCTGTCCCCTGTCCCGTGTCCCGTGTCCCATTTGCTGTCCCCTGTCCCCTGTCCCCTGTCCCGTGTCCCCTGTCCCGTGTCCCCTGTCCCATTTGCTGTCCCGTGTCCCCTGTCCCGTGTCCCCTGTCCCATTTGCTGTCCCCTGTCCCGTGTCCCCTGTCCCGTGTCCCCTGTCCCATTTGCTGTCCCCTGTCCCCTGTCCCCTGTCCCGTGTCCCCTGTCCCGTGTCCCCTGTCCCATTTGCTGTCCCCTGTCCCCTGTCCCCTGTCCCGTGTCCCCTGTCCCGTGTCCCCTGTCCCATTTGCTGTCCCCTGTCCCCTGTCCCGTGTCCCGTGTCCCCTGTCCCGTGTCCCCTGTCCCATTTGCTGTCCCCTGTCCCCTGTCCCGTGTCCCGTGTCCCCTGTCCCGTGTCCTGTGTCCCATTTGCTGTCCCGTGTCCCCTGTCCCGTGTCCCCTGTCCCATTTGCTGTCCCGTGTCCCTGTCCCGTGTCCCCTGTCCCATTTGCTGTCCCCTGTCCCCCTGTCCCCTGTCCCGTGTCCCCTGTCCCGTGTCCCTGTCCCATTTGCTGTCCCGTGTCCCCTGTCCCCTGTCCCCTGTCCCGTGTCCCCTGTCCCATTTGCTGTCCCGTGTCCCTGTCCCGTGTCCCTTGTCCCATTTGCTGTCCCATGTCCCCTGTCCCGTGTCCCATTTGCTGTCCCGTGTCCCGTGTCCCATTTGCTGTCCCGTGTCCCTGTCCCGTGTCCCCTGTCCCATTTGCTGTCCCGTGTCCCTGTCCCGTGTCCCGTGTCCCATTTGCTGTCCCGTGTCCCCTGTCCCGTGTCCCGTGTCCCATTTG
The DNA here is from genome assembly GCF_029207755.1 of Chamaea fasciata. Classification (NCBI taxonomy): domain Eukaryota; kingdom Metazoa; phylum Chordata; class Aves; order Passeriformes; family Sylviidae; genus Chamaea; species Chamaea fasciata. Next base: position 71,546 of record NW_027094345.1, read on the forward strand.
CTGTCCCGTGTCCCTGCCCCATGTCCCGTGTCCCATTTGCTGTCCCGTGTCCCTGTCCCGTGTCCCCTGTCCCATTTGCTGTCCCGTGTCCCTGTCCCGTGTCCCGTGTCCCATTTGCTGTCCCGTGTCCCCTGTCCCGTGTCCCGTGTCCCATTTGCTGTCCCCTGTCCCCTGTCCCCTGTCCCGTGTCCCGTGTCCCATTTGCTGTCCCCTGTCCCCTGTCCCGTGTCCCCTGTCCCATTTGCTGTCCCCTGTCCCCTGTCCCCTGTCCCCTGTCCCGTGTCCCGTGTCCCTGTCCCGTGTCCCGTGTCCCATTTGCTGTCCCGTGTCCCCTGTCCCGTGTCCCGTGTCCCATTTGCTGTCCCCTGTCCCCTGTCCCGTGTCCCCTGTCCCGTGTCCCCTGTCCCATTTGCTGTCCCCTGTCCCGTGTCCCCTGTCCCATTTGCTGTCCCGTGTCCCGTGTCCCATTTGCTGTCCCGTGTCCCTGTCCCGTGTCCCGTGTCCCATTTGCTGTCCCCTACCGTTGAAGCGGTCGATGGCCTCCTGCCGCAGCGCCCCGGTGATGCCGCCGTCGATGCGCTCGTACTTGTACCCCTCGTAGTCCAGGAAATCCTCCAGCAGGTCCAGCATCTTCGTCATCTGCGCCGACTGGTCAGACTGGGGGGACTGGGGGGACTGGGGGGACTGGGGGGGACTGGGGGGGGACTGGGGGGACTGGGGGAACTGGGGGGACTGGGGGGACTGGGGGGACTGGGGGACTGGGGGGGGACTGGGGGGGGACTGGGGGGACTGGGGGGACTGGGGGGACTGGGGGGACTGGGGGACTGGGGGGGACTGGGGGGACTGGGGGGACTGGGGGGACTGGGGGGGACTGGGGGGACTGGGGGACTGGGGGGGACTGGGGGGGACTGGGGGGACTGGGGGGACTGGGGGGACTGGGGGGACTGGGGGACTGGGGGGGACTGGGGAAATGGGGGGGACTGGGGGGGACTGGGGGGGACTGGGGGGACTGGGGGACTGGGGGAGCTATACTGGGCACACTGGGAGTGCTGGCACTTGCACAGGTTAAACTGGGCGATTTTGAGGGTCCTTGGGGGGATATTTTGGGGTGTTTCTGGTGTGTTTCGGGGTGTTTTGGGGTGTTTCTGGTGTGTTTTGGGGTGTTTTGGGGTGTTTCTGGTGTGTTTTGGGGTGTTTTGGGGTGATTTCGGGTGTTTTTGGGGTGTTTCTGGCGCGTTTTGGGGTCCCCACCTGTGAGAAGATGAGCACCCTGTGGTTCTGCTCCTTGAGCTTGCGCAGCATCTTCTGCAGCAGCAGCAGCTTCCCCGAGGCCTTGATGAGCGCCCCGCCCTCGTAGGCGCCGCTGGGCAGCTTCGGGGACTCCTGGGACAGGGACACCGGTGTCACCGCGGGGGACAGGGACACCGGGTGTCACCGCGGGGACAAGGACACCGGCGTCACCGCGGGGGACACCCACAGGGACACCGGGATGTCACCCACAGGGACACGTGTCCCCCCATGATCTCCATGTCCCCCGCTCCTCCATCCCGTGTCCCTCTGTCCCTTCCGTGTCCCTGACGTCCCCCACTTCCCCATGTCTCCCCCGTTCCCCTCTGTGTCCCCGATGTCCCCAGAGTCCCCAGTGACCCCAATGTCCCCATATCCCCCCACACCCCCCCCGATGTCCCCAATGTCCCCACACCCCCCCAATGTCCCCACATCCCCCCGATGTCCCCAATGTCCCCACACCCCCCCAATGTCCCCAATGTCCCCCACATCCCCCCAATGTCCCCAACGTCCCCACACCCCCCAATGTCCCCAATGTCCCCGGTGTCCCCATACCCTCCCACACCTCCCTGACGCCCCCACATCCCCCACCCCCCCGATGTCCCCGATGTCCCCACGTCCCCCCCACCCCCCCGACGTCCCCGATGTCCCCACGTCCCCACCACCCCCCCGACGTCCCCGATGTCCCCACGTCCCCCCCCACCCCCCCCGACGTCCCCGATGTCCCCACGTCCCCACCACCCCCCCGATGTCCCCAATGTCCCCACGTCCCCCCCACCCCCCCGATGTCCCCGATGTCCCCACGTCCCCCCCCACCCCCCCGACGTCCCCGATGTCCCCACGTCCCCACCATGGCGGCCACGGGGAACAGGTAGGGGTGGTTGCAGCACTTCTTGAGGTCCATCATGATGTTGAGCAGCGACACCTGGTTCCCCCCGCCCCGCGAGTTGAGCGCCTCGAAGTTCCTCGTCAGGATGTACTTGTAGTACTTCCTGCGGGTGGAGGAGGGGACAGCGGTGACACCGGCGGCTCCCGGGGGACGCCGCGGGGCCGGGGACGCGCCGAGGGGGACACCCACTTCTGCATGGGGCTGAGCTCCACGCGCACGATGAGCTCCGTCTTGGCCGGCATGTTCTTGAAGACGTCGGCCTTGAGGCGGCGCAGCATGTGCGGGCCCAGCAGGTCGTGCAGCTTCTTGATCTGGTCCTCCTTGGAGATGTCGGCAAACTCCTCCAGGAAGCCCTCCAGGTTACTGGGGGCGCGGGGACACGGTGAGCGTGGGGACATGGGAGGACATGGGGGGACGTGGGGGGACGTGGGGACACCGGGGCGTGGGGACGTGGGGGGACGTGGGGGGATGTGGGGGACACCGGGGGCATGGGGGGACGCGGGGACACCGTGAGCGTGGGGACGGGGGGGACGTGGGGGGACACGGGGACACGGGGGCGTGGGGACATGGAGGGACATGGGGGGACATGGGGGGGACATGGGGACACCGTGAGCGTGAGGACGTGGGGGGACGTGGGGGGACGTGGGGGACGTGGGGACACAGGGGCGTGGGGGAATGTGGGGACACTGGGGCGTGGGGGGACATGGGGACACCGTGAGCGTGGGGACATGGGGACACCAGGGCGTGGGGACATGAGGGGACATGGGGGGACATGGGGGGACATGGGGGGACATGGGGACACCGTGAGCGTGGGGACGTGGGGGGACGTGGGGGGACACGGGGACACCGTGAGCGTGGGGACATGGGGGGACATGGGAGGACACGGGGACACCGTGAGCGTGGGGACATGGGGGGACATGGGAGGACACGGGGACACCGTGAGCATGGGGACATGGGGGGACATGGGAGGACACGGGGACACCGTGAGCGTGGGGACATGGGGGGACATGGGGGGACACGGGGACACCGTGAGCGTGGGGACATGGGGACACTGGGGCATGGGGACACCGGGGTGTGGGGGGACATGGGGGGAAACAGTGACACGGCAGGTGACACAGGTGACAGGAGGTGACACAGGAAGTGACACAGGAGACACAGGTGACCCTGTAGGTGACCCAGGCGACCCAGGAGGTGACGCAGGTGACAGGAGGCGACACAGGTGACATAGAGGTGACCCAGAGGTGACGCAGGGGACGCACTTGAAGCGCTCGGGCGTGAGGAAGTTGAGCAGGTGGAACAGCTCCTCCAGGTTGTTCTGCAGCGGCGTCCCCGTCAGCAGCAGCTTGTGCTCGATCTTGTACCCGTTCAGCACCCGGAAAAACTGCGGGGACACGGCCCTGAGCGCCCCAAACACACCTGGGCGCCCCGAAACACACCTGGGACACGGCCCTGAGCACCCCAAACACACCTGGGCACACCTAAAATATACCTGAGGCACCCCTAAATACACCTGGGGGCACCCCTAAATCCTCCTGAGCACCCCAAATCCTCCTGGGCACCCATAAACACACCTGGAGCACCCCTAAATACACCTAGGGTGCCCCTAAATCCATCTGGGCACCCCTAAATACACCTGGGACATGGCCCTGAGTGCCCCAAAATCCACCCGCGCACCCCAAAATCCACCAGGGACAGCCCCAAATCCTCCTGGGCACCCCAAAATCCACCAGGGACACCCCAAATCCACCCGCGCACCCCAAAATCCACCAGGGACACCCCAAATCCTCCTGGGCACCCCAAAATCCACCAGGGACAGCCCCAAATCCACCAGGGACACCCCAAATCCACCGAGGGCACCCCCAGACCCCCCGCCCACGCCCCCAGGTTTGCGGGTGCCCCCCGCAGCCCCGGGCGGTTTTTGGGGCGCCCCCCACCTTGGACTGGTTGTTTTTGAGGCGGTGGGCCTCGTCCACCACCAGGCAGGCCCAGCGGATGGAGCCCAGCGCCGCCTGGTCGATGGTGATGAGCTCGTAGGACGTCAGCAGCACGTGGAACTTCACCTGAGCCTCGCGCTGCGGGGACGGGCAGGGCTCACGGGGAGCCCGGGACGGGGACAAAGCCCGCCCAGGAGCCCAGGAGAGGGAAAAAAACCCACCCAGAACGCCCCGAACCCCAAAACAGGGAAAAAAAACCCACCCAGGACCCTGAAACAGGGAAAAAAAACCCGCCCTGAACCCCGAAACAGGGAAAAAAACCCGCCCAGAACCCCAAAACAGGGAAAAAAAACCTGCCCAGAACACCCTGAACCCCAAAACAGGGAAAAAAACCCACCCTGAACCCCGAAACAGGGAAAAAAAACCCACCCAGAACACCCCGAACCCCAAAACAGGGAAAAAAACCCACCCTGAACCCCCTGAACCCCAAAACAGGGAAAAAAACCCACCCAGGACCCCGAAACAGGGAAAAAACCCACCCAGAACACCCTGAACCCCGCCCTGAACCCCAAAACACAGAGAAAACCCCACCCTGAACCCCCTGAACCCCACCCAGGACCCCCAAAACCCCCCAGTATGGGATCCAGGCCGGCAGGGCACCCCCATCCCACCCGGGACCCCAAAACCCAGATGTCCAGGTGCCACCCCAAGGGGACTCGGGTGTCCGGGTGTCACCCCCTTTGTCCCCCTTGTCCCCCAGATGTCCAGGTGCCACCCCCCTGCCCCCCAGGAGCCGCCGCCTCGCCCCCGCTGTCCCCAGGTGTCCCCTCCCCGCCCACCTTCATCTTGAAGGCCTTCTTGCCGCCCTTCATGGCGTTGTCGTCGAAGGAGAACTCGTTCTCGCGGATGATGGCCCGGCTGTCCTTGTCCCCGGTGTAGGTGACCACGTAGAAGGCCGGGGCCCACATCTGGAACTCGCGCTCCCAGTTGATGATGGTGGAGAGCGGCGCGCTGACGAGGAACGGGCCCTTGGTGTGGCCCTGGGGGACACTGTGTCACACGGGGACAGCCCTGGGGACAGCCCTGGGGACACTGTGTCACACGGGGACAGCCCTGGGGACAGCCCTGGGGACACTGTGTCACATGGGGACAGCCCTGGGGACACTGTGTCACACGGGGACAGCCCTGGGGACAGCCCTGGGGACAGCCCTGGGGACACTGTGTCACACGGGGACAGCCCTGGGGACAGCCCTGGGGACAGCCCTGGGGACACTGTGTCATACGGGGACAGCCCTGGGGACAGCCCTGGGGACACTGTGTCACACGGGGACAGCCCTGGGGACAGCCCTGGGGACAGCCCTGGGGACACTGTGTCACACGGGGACAGCCCTGGGGACAGCCCTGGGGACAGCCCTGGGGACAGCCCTGGGGACAGCCCTGGGGACACTGTGTCACACGGGGACAGCCCTGGGGACAGCCCTGGGGACAGCCCTGGGGACACTGTGTCACAACGGGGACAGCCCTGGGGACAGCCCTGGGGACAGCCCTGGGGACACTGTGTCACACGGGGACAGCCCTGGGGAAACTTGGGGACAGGGGACAGGTGTGTGACAACAAGGGACCAGGCAGGTCACCCCATAAAGCTGGTGACCCCAGTGACCACACAGGTGCCCCCAGCCCCACCTGGGTGCCCCACGCAGGTGTCCCCAGGCCCCATGTGGGTGACCACAGGGCCACACGGGTGACCCCAGTGACCACGTGGGTGACCCCAATGACCACCTGGGTGACCCCAGGGACCACATGGGTGACCACAGTGACCACCTGGGTGACCCCAGTGACCACCTGGGTGACCACAGTGACCATGTGGGTGCCCCCAGCCCCACGCAGGTGCCCCCAGCCCCACATGGGTGACCACAGTGACCATGTGGGTGCCCCCAGCCCCACGCAGGTGCCCCCAGCCCCACGTGGGCGCCCCCGTCGCCCCCCAGGCCTCACCTCCTTGTAGAGCGAGTAGAGGAAGACGATGGTCTGGATGGTCTTGCCCAGCCCCATCTCGTCGGCCAGGATGGTGTCGGTGCTCTGCGCCCACGAGAAGCGCAGCCAGTTGAGCCCCTCCAGCTGGTACAGGTGCAGCGTGCCGCCCGTGGCCGTGATGAACCGCGGCTGCGTCTCGTACTTCACCGTGGGCTGCGGGGACGGCGCCGTCAGCGGGGACGCCGCCGAGGGGACGGCGGGGACACCCAGGGGACAGCAGGGACACCACCAAGGGGACGGGGACACCGCCATGGGGACAGGGACGCCGCCGAGGGGACAGCGGGGACACCCAGGGGATGGCGGGGGACACCCAGGGGACGGCGGGGACACCCAGGGGACAGCGGGGACACCCAGGGGACGGCGGGGACACCGCCGAGGGGACGGGGATGCCACCGAGGGGACAGCGGGGACACCCAGGGGACAGCAGGGACACCGCCGAGGGGACAGCAGGGATGCCAAGGGGACGGGGACACCGCCGAGGGGACAGTGGGGTCACCAAGGAGACAGGGCCATGACTGAGGGGACAGCGCCACTGCCGAGGGGACAGGGCCACCACCACGGGGACACACACAGGAGTGGGGGGACACCGAGGGGTCAGGGGAACCAGGTTTGGGGGTGACTCAGGTGTTCAGGCCAGCCCAAAAACCCCCAGAGGGTTGGGAAGGCCATGGAGGCGTCACGGGGCTCAGGTGGGCTCAGGTGGGCTCAGGTGGGTCAGGGGAACCGGGTTTGGGGGTCCCCAGGTTTGGGGACACTCACGTCGTTGGTGGGGGAGTCGGGGGGTCCCTCCCCCGGCGTCTCCTTCTTCTTCTTCTTGTAACGCCGGGGCTGGGCCGGGTCCTCCCCCATGAACACCTCCCTGGGGACACGGGGACACCAGCGTCACCGCTGTCACCCGTGTCCCCAGCGGGCTGCTCCTGTGTCCCCCCAGGTCCCCACGTCACCCACACCCACCCTGGCCTTGATGTTCCCCCAGTGTCCCCCACCTGTGTTTCCAGTAGGCACAGCCCTGTGTCCCCAGTGTTCCCAATGTCCCCAAAGTGTCCCCAAAGTGTCCCCAGTGTTCCCAATGTCCCCAAAGTGTCCCCAGTGTCCCCACAGTGTCCCCAGTGTCCCCAAAGTGTCCCTGACCTGTGTTTCCAGTAGGCACAGCCCTGTGTCCCCAGTGTTCCCAATGTCCCCAAAGTGTCCCCAATGTCCCCGCAGTGTCCCCAGTGTCCCCGCAGTGTCCCCGACCTGTGTTTCCAGTAGGCACAGCCCTGTGTCCCCAGTGTCCCCGCAGTGTCCCCAGTGTCCCCGCAGTGTCCCCAGTGACCCCGCAGTGTCCCGGACCTGTGTTTCCAGTAGGCACAGCCCTGTGTCCCCAGTGTCCCCGCAGTGTCCCCAGTGTCCCCGCAGTGTCCCCAACCTGTGTTTCCAGTAGGCACAGCCCTGTGTCCCCAATGTCCCCGCAGTGTCCCCAGTGTCCCCAGTGTCCCCAGTGTCCCCGACCTGTGTTTCCAGTAGGCCATCTTGTGCAGGTCGTAGTCGGGGATGGGCATCTCGTCCTCCTCCCAGGTGGCCTGGTCGTAGGGCAGGTCCCGCCACTTCACCAGGTAGTGGTACTGCCCCTTCCGGTCCACGCTGCGCGGCACCGCGTCACCCGGGGGACACCCGGGGGACAGCCGGGGGGCAGCCAGGGGACATGGGGACACCCATGGGCACCCAGGGACACCCAGGGGACATGGGGACAGCCAGGGGACATGGGGACACCCATGGGCACCCAGGGACAGCCAGGGGACAGGCAGGGACACCAAGGGGCATGACGTCACCCAGGGCACAGGGACAGCAGGGACAGTGGGGACAGCAGGGACAACGGGCACCCAAGGGCAGTGGGGGACAATAGAGGGGCAGTGGGCACCCAGGGGACAATGGGGACAAGGGACACCCAGGGGCCAATGGAAGAGCGGTGACACCCAGGGGACATGTGGCACCGTGGGTGACAGCAGGAACCCCCAGTGACACCGGACACCCACGGGGACAACTGGGTGTCCCCAAGTGCACCCATGGGTGACACCAAGCAGCCCTGGGGACACGGGGACAGCCGGCAGCACTGAGGGGACCTGAGGGGATTGTCACTGCCACCAGGGTGACAGCAGGGACAGGGACACTGGGGACACCTGGGGACAGGGACATGTGGAGGGGACACGGGGTCACCTGGGGACAGGGAGGGGACACGGGGTCACCCGGGGACAGTGACACACGGAGGGGACGTCGGGGACAGCGTCACACAGGACACGGGGTCACCTGACCATCCCAGTGGGTGCTGGGGCGGCCCCTGGAGGACCCAGGGGTGCCGCCAAGGTCCCCAAACCCCTCCCTCAGCCACACCCCTGCTGTCCCCCTGTCCCGGGGGCTTTGGGGGTACCCCTGGGGTTTTTGGGGTGCCTCGGGGGGCTCGGAGGGCCCCGGAGGGTTTGGGGGTGCCCCGTGGGTTTTGGGAGTGCCCTAGAGGGGTTCGGGGGGAGCCCGTGGGGTTTGGGAGTGCCCTAGAGGGGTTTGGGGGTGCCCCGTGGGGTTTGGGAGTGCCCCATGGGGTTCGGGGTGCCCCAGGGGGTTTGGGAGTGCCCTAGAGGGGTTCGGGGGTGCTCCATGGGTTTTGGGGTGCCCCGTGGGATCTGGGGGTTTCCCCGTGGGTTTTGGGGTGCCCCGCGGGATCTGGGGGTGCCCCGGGGGTCCCCACCTGTGGTTGATGATGCGGTGCACCGTCATCCACTCGGGTTTGATGCCGTAGCGGTAGAACCTCTCCTCCATGCCCCCGAAGAGGGGGTCCCCCCCGGCCCCCCGCTTCTCGCTCTTGGGGTCGTCGTCCCCGGAGCCGTAGTCCAGCGGCGGTGGCTCGTCCATGTCGTTCTTCCGCTGGTAGTTCCGGTACATCACCAGGTGGAAGATCTCCAGCTGCACCCCAAATTAGAGGGGGGACGCCCCAAATTAGAGGGGGGACGCCCCAAAGTTAGAGAGGGACACTCCAAAATCAGAGGGGAAAACCCCAAAGTTAGAGGGGGAGACCCCAGAATTAGAGGGGGGACACCCCAAAGTTACAGGGGGCATCCCAGAGTTAGAGGGGGACACCCCAAATTAGAGGAGGGGACACCCCGAAGTTAGAGGGGAATATCCCAAAGTTAGAGGGCAGCACCTCCAAGTTGAGGCCCCTCAGCTGTCCAGGTGTTTTTGGGGTCCTCCCCGGGTTTTTGGGGTCCCCCCAGGTGTTTTTGGGGCCGTACCTGCAGCTCCTTGATCCAGGAGCAGTGCCAGTAGGACACTGAGCCCCATCCATGCTGAGCCCCCCAGGTGTTCCCCCATACTTTGGGGTGTTCCCCCCGGGTTTTTGGGGTCCCCCAGGTGTTTTTTGGGGTCCCCCAGGTGTTTTTGGGGCCGTACCTGCAGCTCCTTGATCCAGGAGCAGTGCCAGTAGGACAGCCCCACCCACTTGACGAAGAACTCCCTCTCGGAGCGGCCCTGCAGGGCCTGGGGGGGCCCCTCCTGGGCCTGGGGGGCTCCGGGGGGGGCCACGGGGGCGGGCGGCTCCCCCCAGCGCCAGTAGAGGATCTTCTGCACCCGCCCCTTCAGCACCGGGCACTGCGGGGACAGCGGGGACAGCGGGGACAGCGGGGACATCAGCAGGGACAGCGGGGACACCGAGGGGATGGGGGGTGTGACCACCACCAGGGACACGGGGGGGGGACAGGGTTGTGTCCTGAGGGGGGGGGGCCCTGCGCTGTCCCCATGGCCTCAGTGTCCCCACAGTGTCCCCGCAGTGTCCCCACAGTGTCCCCACGCCCCCAGAACCCCCACGTCCCCCAGTGTCCCCACAGTGTCCCCTGTGCCCGGTGTCCCCATAGCCTCCCCATATCCCCATGTCCCCCCATGTCCCCATATCCCCTCATATTCCCCCAGTGTCCCCATGTCCCCACTGTGTCACTGTGTCACCGTGTCACTGATCTATGACAGTGTCCCCACAGTGTCCCCATAACCCCCATGACCCCAATGTGTCACTGTGCCACCGTGTCACTGCTGTCACCGTGTCACTGACCCATCACAGTGTCCCCAGTGTCCCCGAGCCCCCATGTCCTCACTGTGTCACTGTGTCACTGCTGCCATCGCTGTCACTGTGCCATTGTATCACTGGCGTCACTATTGTCACTGTGTCACTGATCTGTTACAGCGTCCCCACAGCGTCCCCACGCCCCCACGTCCTCAGTGTCCCCATGTCCCCACAGCGTCCCCACGCCCCCACACCCCACCATATCCCCATGTCCCCATATCCCCCCATGCCCCTGTGTCCCCCGGTGTCCCCATGTCCCCCCGGTGTCCCCGGTGTCCCCGGGGCCGCACCGTGCAGCGGGGACAGAGCCACTCTCCGTTGGGGACCTCGGGCAGGGGCGGGTTGAGGCAGTGGATGTGGTAGGAGGACACGCAGGCGTCGCAGCACAGCAGCTCGCCGCCGTCCTTGCACACCCGGCAGTACTCCATGTGGTCGTCCTCCTCCTCCTTCTCGCCCTCCTCCTCCTCCTCTTCCTCCTCCTCCTCCTCCTCCTTCGCCTCCCACTGCACGCCCTCCTTCTCCTGGGGACGGGCTGGGGGTCAGCGGGGGGACCCCGGAACTGACCCCAGGGACACCCCAAACCCAGGGAACGGCCCCAAAACACCCCAGGGACACCCCAAACCCAGGGAACGGCCCCAAAACACCCCAGGGACACCCCAAACCCAGGGAATGGCCCCAAAACACTCCAGGGACACCCCAAACCCAGGGAATGACCCCAAAACAGCCCAGGGATACCCCAAACCCAGGGAACGGCCCCAGAACACCCCAGGGACACCCCAAACCCAGGGAACGGCCCCAGAACACCCCAGGGACACCCCAAACCCAGGGAACGGCCCTAAAACAGCCCAGGGACACCCCAAACCCAGGGAACAACCCCAAAACAGCCCAGGGACACCCCAAACCCAGGGAACGGCCCCAGAACACCCCAGGGACACCCCAAACCCAGGGAACGGCCCTAAAACAGCCCAGGGACACCCCAAACCCAGGGAACGGCCCCAAAACACCCCAGGGACACCCCAAACCCAGGGAACGGCCCCAGAACACCCCAGGGACACCCCAAACCCAGGGAACGGCCCCAAAACAGCCCAGGGACACCCCAAACCCAGGGAATGGCCCCAAAACAGCCCAGGGACACCCCAAACCCAGGGAACGGCCCCAGAACACCCCAGGGACACCCCAAACCCAGGGAACGGCCCCAAAACACCCCAGGGACACCCCAAACCCAGGGAACGGCCCCAAAACACCCCAGGGACACCCCAAACCCAGGGAACGGCCCTAAAACAGCCCAGGGACACCCCAAACCCAGGGAACGGCCCCAGAACACCCCAGGGACACCCCAAACCCAGGGAACGGCCCCAAAACACCCCAGGGACACCCCAAACCCAGGGAACGGCCCCAGAACACCCCAGGGACACCCCAAACCCAGGGAACGGCCCCAAAACACTCCAGGGACACCCCAAACCCAGGGAACGGCCCCAAAACACTCCAGGGACACCCCAAACCCAGGGAACGGCCCCAGAACACTCCAGGGACACCCCAAACCCAGGGAACGGCCCTAAAACAGCCCAGGGACACTCCAAACCCAGGGAACGGCCCCAAAACACCCCAGGGACACCCCAAACCCAGGGAACGGCCCCAAAACAACCCCAAGCGGTTTCCACAATGCTCTTAGGGACCCCTAACTCCCTCCCAACCCCCCCAGGATGACCCCAGTGCCCCCCAAGCTTCTCCCTGTGCCCCCCAGATATTCCCAGCGCCCCCCAATCCCCCCCCAGTGTCCCCCAATCCCCTCCCAGTGCCCCCCAGATGTTCCCAGCACCCCCCAGTCCCCCCCCAGTGTCCCCCAGTCCCCTCCCAGTGCCCCCCAGATGTTCCCAGTGCCCCCCAATCCCCCCCAGTGCCCCCCAGATGTTCCCAGCACCCCCCAATCCCCCCCAGTGCCCCCCAGATGTTCCCAGCACCCCCCAATCCCCTCCCAGCGCCCCCCAGATGTTCCCAGTGCCCCCCAGTCCCCTCCCAGCGCCCCCCAATCCCCCCAGTCCCCCCCGTGCCCCCCAGGCCGCAGCTCACGCAGTGGGGGCAGCTCCAGCGGCCCTCGGGGGCGCGGTCCAGCTCGGGGTCCAGGCACACCAGGTGGTAGGCGCGGGGACAGGTGTCGCACAGGATGATCTCCCCGCCCTGCTGGCACACCTCGCAGTAGTCCTGGTGGTCGGTCTCGTAGCCATCGCCCTCCTCCTCGGGGCCCGGCCCTGCGGGGACAGCGGGGCCACTGTCACTGCTGCCGCCCTGTCACCGCGTCACCGTGTCACCGGTCTGTCACTGTGCCACCGGTGTCACTGTCACTGCTGGCACTGTGTCACTGGTGTCGCTGTCACTGCTGTCACTGGGTCACTGCTGCCACCATGTCACCGTGTCACCGTGTCACTGATCTGTCACTGTGTCACTGGTGTCACTGTCACTGCTGACACCGTGTCACTGTGTCACCAATCTGTCACTGTGTCACTGGGTCACTGCTGCCACCGTGTCACCATGTCACTGATCTGTCACTGCTGCCACCGTGTCACCGTGTCACTGATCTGTCACCGTGCCACTGGTGTCACTGTCACTGCTGGCACTTTGTCACTGATCTGTCACTGTGTCACTGGGTCACTGCTGGCACCGTGTCACTGTGTCACTGATCTGTCACTGCTGCCACCGTGTCACTGATCTGTCACTGTGCCACTGGTGTCACTGTCACTGCTGGCACTGTGTCACTGATCTGTCACTGTGTCACTGGGTCACTGCTGGCACCGTGTCACCGTGTCACTGTCACTGCTGTCACAGTGTCATTGTGTTACTGCGTCACTGCTGTCACTGGGTCACTGATCTGTCACTGTGTCACTGGTCTCACTATGTCACTGTGTCACTGTGTCACTGGTGTCACGGATTTGTCACTGGTGTCACTGGTGTCACCGGTGTCACCGTCACTGTCTCACTGCTGTCACCGTGCCTGTGGGGGGATCAGGGGGTGTGGGGGGCAATGGGGACACTGGGGACACCGGGGATGGGGGGCAACGGGGACAGGGATGAGGACATGGGGACACTGGGGACGGGGACATGGGGACAAGGGGACAGGGTGAGGACACAGGGACAGGGCTGGGGACACAGGGACAGAGTTGGGGACATGGGGACACAGGGACAGGGCTGGGGACATGGGGACAGAGTTGGGGACACAGGGAGAGGACTGGGGACATGGGGACAGAGTTGGGGACATGGGGACAGGGCTGGGGACAGGGCTGGGGACAGGGCTGGGGACAGGGGGACAGGGCTGGGGACACGGGGACAGGGCTGGGGACAGGGCTGGGGACACAGGGACAGGGCTGGGGACAGGGCTGGGGACACGGGGACAGGGCTGGGGACATGGGGACATGGGGACAGGGGTGGGGACAGGGTTGGGGACACGGGGACAGAGTTGGGGACACGGGGACAGAGTTGGGGACACCCCTGGCCACCACCACCAAGACAATCGACAGGACAGCGGCCCCCCGCCGATGGGCCGGGGACACCCGTGGGGGCTCGGGGACCCCGGGTGACGCCTTGGGGACACTTTGGGGTGTCTCACCGTGCGCGGGCGCCGCGCCCGTCCCCACGGGGCCGCGCTCCCGGCCCGGGCCGGCGCCGGGGGCTGCAAGGAGAGACGGGGAGGGGACACGGGGACGTCACCCGGCCGTCCCCGTCGCCCGCGGGGTGGCGGTGGTGGCACCCGGGGACTCTCGGGGACTCTCGGGGACTCTAGGGGACGCTCGGGGGACGCTCACCCTTCTTCTTCTTGCGCCCGGGGCGGCCCCGTTTGAGTTTCTTGAGGCGAGCGGTGGGGTCGGGCCGGGGGGCGGCCCCCAGCACCCCGGGGCTCTCGGCGTCAGACTCCTCCTCGGCCTCGCCGGCGTCCTCGCTCTGCGCGGGGGACAGCGGGGACATTGGGGACATTGGGGACAAGTGCCCCATCCCATGTGCCCGTCCTCAGTGCCGCTGTCCCTGGGTGTCCCCACTGCCAGTGCTCCCAGTGTCTCCCTGTCTTGTCCCCAGTGTCCCCCAGTGCCCCCCTCACCCTGTCCTCCAGTGCTCCCAGTGTCCCCAGTGTTCCCAGTGTCCCCAATGTCCCCAGTGTCCCCAGTGTCCCCAATTGTCCCCAGTGTCCCAGTGTCCCCAGTGTCCCAGTGTCCCAGTGTTTCCGATGTCCCCAGTGTCCCCAGTGTCCCCAATTGTCCCCAGTGTCCCCAGGGGACGCACCGAGCTGCTCTTCTTGCGTTTCCCTCCCAGCACTCCCAGTTTGATCTTGAGCGGCGCCATCTTCCTGCCCTTCATCTTCCTCTTCAGCTCGGGCACCCGCGGGCTCTTGCTGCGCTTCTTGTGCCCGGGGCCTGGGGGCACGGCGGGTCAGGGACCCCAAAACCAGCTCAGGGACCCCAAAACACGCACAGGGACCCCCAAAACCAGCACAGGGACCCCAAAACCAGCACAGAGACCCCAAAACCAGCACAGGGACCCCAAAACCAGCACAGGGACCCCAAACCAGCACAGGGACCCCAACAACAGCACAGGGACCCCCAAAACCAGCTCAGGGACCCCCAAACCAGCACAGGGACCCCCAAAACCAGCTCAGGGACCCCAAACCAGCACAGGGACCCCAACAACAGCACAGGGACCCCCAAAACCAGCTCAGGGACCCCAAAACCAGCACAGGGACCCCAACAACAGCACAGGGACCCCCAAACCAGCACAGAGACCCCAAAATCAGCACAGGGACCCCAACAACAGCACAGGGACCCCCAAACCAGCACAGGGACCCCCAAAACATGCACAGGGACCCCAGCAACAGCACAGGGACCCCCAAAACCAGCACAGGGACCCCAACAACAGCACAGGGACCCCCAAACCAGCACAGGGACCCCCAAAATCAGCACAGGGACCCCAAAACCAGCACAGGGACCCCAACAACAGCACAGGGACCCCCAAACCACCCCAGGAACTGCCCAAACCCCTCCAGGACCCACCAAACCCCCTCAGGAACCCCTCAATGACCCCCAAACCCCCCCGATGACCCCTCAACGAACCCCCAAACCCCCCGAGAAACCCCCCAGCGACCCCCCAAGCCCCCCATTAACCACCCAGTGACCCCCACACACCATCGGCGATCCCCAAACCCCACCAGTGACCTCCCCCACCCCCCAACCACCCAAAGGTGACCCCACGCACCCAAGGATGATCCCCCGACCCCCCCAGAGGTGAGGAGACCCCTCCCCACCTTTGCCCTCCTTGGTCTTGGCCTTGCGCAGGGGCGGCGGCGGCGCCTCGGGGGCCACGGCGGCCACGGCGGCCGACACCTGCTCGGCCACCGCCGCCGCCGCCGCCGCCGCCGCCGCGGCCACGGCGGCGGCCGAGCCCTTGAAGGGGTTGTTGGCGCTGAACTCCCGCCACTTGGCCCCCAGGATGGTCATCATCTTGGACATGGGGATCTTGGGGTTCTTCTTGGCGATCAGGGGCCTGCGGGGAGGGCGGAAACGGGGGGTGAAGGGGGCGGGGGGGGAGGGAAGTTGTGTCCCTTTTGGGGTGGGCTGGTGGGCACGGAGCGTGCTGGGGTGGGCCAGGGGTCACTCGGGGTCCCAGGATAGCCCTGAGGTCACTCGGGATGCCAGGATGGCCCTGGGGTCACTCAGGGACCCCGTGGTCACTCAGGATCCCTGTGGTCACTCAGGGTCCCAGGATGACCCCGTGGTCACTCAGGATCTCCAGGGTCACTCAGGATCCCTGTGGTCACTTGGGGTCCCATGATGGCCCTGAGGTCCCTCAGGATCCCTGCGGACACTCAGGATCCCCGTGGTCACTCAGGGTCCCAGGATGACCACTCAGGACCCTCAAAGCACCTCAGTGTGTGTCCCCCCAGGTCCCTGAGGTGCCCCCCAGCACCCCAGGGGCACCCCCAGACCCTGCAATGACCTAAAAGGACCCTCCCAAAACCCCAAAGTGCCCCCCAAAAACCCAGAGGGACCCTCAGGACCCCTCAAGTGCCCCCCCAGCACCCACGGGGAGCCCCGGGGTGCCCCCAGCCCCACCTCATGAACTGGCTGAAGGCCTTGTAGTTGGTGAGGGTGTGGTAATCCTCCTCGGTGAACACGTGGTCCACGTCCTCCAGCCCCCAGGCCCCCAGCAGCTGCGCCGAGGACTTCTGCTCCACCGCCTGCCCGGGGACACCGGGGACACCGGGGGGACACAGGGACACCGGGGGGACACCGGGGGGACACAGGGACACCGGGGGGACACAGGGGGGACACAGGGGACATCGGGGGGACACAGGGACACCAGGGGGACACCGGGGGGACACAGGGGACACCGGGGACACCGGGGGGACACAGGGGACACCAGGGGGACACAGGGACACCAGGGACACAGGGGACACCGGGGGGACATGAGGGGGACACAAGGAGGACACCAGGGACACCAGGAGGACATGGGGACACCGGGGACACCAAGGGGACACCACAGACACCAGGGGGACACGGGGGACATGAGGGACACCAGGGGGACACCAGGGACACCGGGGGGACACCGGGGGGACACCGGGGGGACATCAGGGACACCAGGAGGACATGGGGGACACCAGGAGGACATGGGGGACACCAGGAGGACACCAGGGACACCAGGGGCACATGAGGGGGACACCAGGGACAGCAGGACGGGGAGGAACACCAGGAACGGGGACACAGAGGAGGAGAAGCAAACACGTCACCTGTGAGGACCCCTGAAGGTCCCAACGTGGGTGATGGGACCCCCAGGAGGACCAGAGGGGAGATGGGACCCCAAAGGGGTTTTGGGACCCCCACGGGACCCCACACAGGTGACAGAACCCCCACACAGGTGTCAGGACCCCCATGGGACCCCACACAGGTGACAGAACCCCCACACAGGTGTCAGGACCCCCATGGGACCCCACACAGGTGACAGAACCCCCTCACAGGTGTCAGGACCCCCATGGGACCCCACACAGGTGACAGAACCCCCTCACAGGTGTTGGGACCCTCACAGAACCCCACAGAGGTGACAGAACCCCCTCCAGGTGTTGGGACCCTCACAGAACCCCACAGAGGTGACAGAACCCCCTCCAGGTGTTGGGACCCCCCCAGATCCCGCCCTCCCCTGCACAGGCCAGGCCTGGGGGAGCCCCCAGTGCCCCCCACCCCGGGGTGCCCCCCTGGGCCACACCTTGACCTTCTGCCCCCCCTCATCGTCGGCCTTTTTCCTCCTCTTGGTTTTCTTCTCCTTCTTCTCGCGGTGCTTCCGCCGCCGCTTCCGGCCCGCGCCGCCTGAGTCGCTGCCGCCGCTCTCCGACTTCTCCCGGTACTCCTCGCGGGGGTACTCGTCCCGTTCCGATTCCAGCTCATCCTCGCTCACCTGGGGCACCCCAAAAACATCCCAAAAACACCCCAAAACTGTCACTGAACCGGAGAGCCCCTGAATGACACCCTGAGGCCTGTCCCCAGACCCCATCCATTGTCCCCTGTCCCCACCCATTGTCCCCAGCCCCTGTCCCTGTCACCTGTCCCCAGTCCCTCTCACCTGTCCCTGTCACCTGTCCCCAGCCCCTGTCACCTGTCCCTGTCACCTGTCCCCTGCCCCTGTCACCCATCCCTGTCCCTGCCCACTGTCCCCAGCTCCTGTTCCTGTCACCTGTCCCTGACCCCATCCATTGTCCCCAGCCCCTGTCCCCTGTCCCTGACCCCGTCACCCATCCCTGTCCCCACCCGTTGTCCCCAGCTCCTGTCCCTGTCACCTGTCCCTGTCCCCATCCATTGTCCCCAGCCCCTGTCCCCTGTCCCTGTCCCCTGTCCCCGCCCGTTGTCCCCAGCAGGGCCCAGCCAGGAGCACTGACCAGTTTTTTCCGTTTCCGGGGTTTTCCGGGTTTGTTTTCCTTTTGTTTCCGGGGGCCCCTTTTCTTCTTCTTCACCCCCAGGGCCCCCTCGAGGCCCCGCAGCAGCTCCTCGTCACCATCTGTGGGGACACGGTGGCCTCAGCCGTGGGGACAGGGACACCATGGGGACAGGGGCAGGGCACAGGGACAACGGCTGTGCCACGGCCCCTCCACAGCCACAAGGACGGTGACAAACAGCAAGACAGGGGACAGGTGACCACACCGAGGTCCCGGGATGGTGACACACACACACAGACGGGTGACAGGGGACAGGTGACCACACCGAGGTCCCCGGGATGGTGACACACACACACAGACGGGTGACAGGGGACAGGTGACCACACCGAGGTCCCGGGATGGTGACACACACACACAGACGGGTGACAGGGACAGGTGACCACACCGAGGTCCCGGGATGGTGACACACACACACACAGACGGGTGACAGGGGACAGGTGACCACACCGAGGTCCCGGGATGGTGACACACACACACACAGACGGGTGACAGGGGACAGGTGACCACACTGAGGTCCCCGGGATGGTGACACACACACACAGACAGGTGACAGGGACAGGTGACACTGTTAAAGCCCCGGGATGGTGACACACACACACAGACGGGTGACAGGGGACAGGTGACCACACCGAGGTCCCGGGATGGTGACACACACACACACAGACGGGTGACAGGGGACAGGTGACCACACCGAGGTCCCCGGGATGGTGACACGCACACACAGACGGGTGACAGGGACAGGTGACACTGTTAAAGCCCCGGGATGGTGACACACACACACAGACGGGTGACAGGGACAGGTGACACTGTTAAAGCCCCGGGATGGTGACACACACACACAGACGGGTGACAGGGGACAGGTGACCACACTGAGGTCCCCGGGATGGTGACACACACACACAGACGGGTGACAGGGACAGGTGACACTGTTAAAGCCCCGGGATGGTGACACACACACACAGACGGGTGACAGGGACAGGTGACACTGTTAAAGCCCCGGGATGGTGACACACACACACAGACGGGTGACAGGGGACAGGTGACCACACCGAGGTCCCCGGGATGGTGACACACACACACAGACGGGTGACAGGGACAGGTGACCACACTGAGGTCCCCGGGATGGTGACACACACACACAGACGGGTGACAGGGGACAGGTGACCACACCGAGGTCCCCGGGATGGTGACAGGGACAGGTGACCACACCGAGGTCCCCGGGATGGTGACACACACACACAGACAGGTGACAGGGACAGGTGACCACACTGAGGTCCCACTGGTGACCCAAAGGTGACCATGTCCCCTCCCACAAAGGGACGGGGCCCCCCAGTGACCTTTTCACCCCTTTTTCCACCCCAAACCAACTGACCCTCAGTTGGATCTCCTGCAGCAGGAATATCTGGGGGAAAAAAACAACTTTTTGGGCAAACTGAAGAAGGAGCAGCAGCCACAGCCCGAGGCCTGTCCACCAACAGCACCCACTCCCAGCAGGGAAAAAAAAAACCGGAAAATCCATGGGAATTTGGGCTGTTTCCACTGGAAAATGTTTTGGGGTGAAAGGAGTGGATTTGGGGACATTCGGGGAGACTCCAGTGTCTGCCATCCCCCTGGGACACCGTGACAGCGACCCAGCGACGGCACGGGATTCCTCACATGGGGACAGCAGTGTCACCGTGACAGTGACCAAACCCTGGTGTCACCGTGACAGTGACCAAACCCCGGTGACACTGTGACAGTGACCAAACCCCGGTGACACCGTGACAGTGACCAAACCCCGGTGACACCGTGACAATGACCAAACCTCAGTGACACCGTGACAGTGACCAAACCCTGGTGACACCGTGACAGTGACCAAACCCTGGTGTCACCGTGACAGTGACCAAACCTCGGTGACACCGTGACAGTGACCAAACCCCAGTGACACCGTGACAGTGACCAAACCCCGGTGACACCGTGACAGTGACCAAACCTCAGTGACACCGTGACAGTGACCAAACCCCGGTGACACCGTGACAGTGACCAAACCCTGGTGACACCGTGACAGTGACCAAACCTCAGTGACACCGTGACAGTGACCAAACCCCGGTGACACCGTGACAGTGACCAAACCCTGGTGACACCGTGACAGTGACCAAACCTCGGTGACGCTGTGACAGTGACCAAACCTCAGTGACACCGTGACAGTGACAGTGACCAAACCTTAGTGACACCGTGACAGTGACCAAACCCCGGTGACACCGTGACAGTGACCAAACCCCGGTGACACTGTGACAGTGACCAAACCCTGGTGACACCGTGACAGTGACCAAACCTCGGTGACGCTGTGACAGTGACCAAACCCCGGTGACACCGTGACAGTGACCAAACCTCGGTGACACCGTGACAGTGACCAAACCCTGGTGACGCTGTGACAGTGACCAAACCTCAGTGACACCGTGACAGTGACCAAACCTCGGTGACGCTGTGACAGTGACCAAACCCCAGTGACACCGTGACAGTGACCAAACCCCAGTGACACCATGACAGTGACCAAACCCCAGTGACACCGTGACAGTGACCAAACCCCGGTGACACCGTGACAGTGACCAAACCTCGGTGACACTGTGAGAGTGACCAAACCCCGATGACACCGTGACAGTGACCAAACCCCGGCGACACCGTGACAGTGACCAAACCTCAGTGACACTGTGACAATGACCAAACCTCAGTGACACCGTGACAGTGACCAAACCCCGGCGACACCGTGACAATGACCAAACCCTGGCGACACTGTGACAGTGACCAAACCCTGGTGACACCGTGACAGTGACCAAACCTCGGTGACACTGTGACAGTGACCAAACCCCAGTGACACCGTGACAGTGACCAAACCCCGGTGACACCGTGACAGTGACCAAACCCCGGTGACGCTGTGACAGTGACCAAACCTCGGTGACACCGTGACAGTGACCAAACCCTGGTGTCACCGTGACAGTGACCAAATTAGGGCAGAGGATTCCCCGACCCTCACATGGGGACAGCAGTGTCACCGTGACAGTGACCAAACCTCGGTGACACCGTGACAGTGACCAAATTAGGGCAGAGGATTCCCCGACCCCTCACACGGGGACACCGGTGTCACACGGCAGTGACAGTGACCAAACACCAGCCGAGGATTCCCCAGCTCTCACACGGGGACAGCGGTGTCACCAGCAGTGTCACCGTGACCGACCTCCAGCCGAGGATTCCCCAGTCTCACTCTGGGGACAGCAGTGTCACCAATTGCCAGCCGAGGATTCCCTGACCCCTCACACGGGGACAGCGGTGTCACCGTGACAGTGACAGTGACCAAACACCAGCCGAGGATTCCCCAGTCTCACTCTGGGGACAGCGGTGTCACCAACTGCCAGCAGAGGATTCCCCGACCCTGACACGGGGACAGCGGTGTCACCCGGTCACCGCCAGCCGAGGATTCCCCGCTCCCTTTGGCCGAGGGCCACCACCGGCATCCCCGGTGTGTGACAGCGGCCGCGGGCCCGTCCCCGGGGCGGTGACACCGCCGTCCGTGTCACGGCGCCGCCTCGTCCCCGCGGTGCCCCGGCCCCGGGGGGAGGTGACACATCTGTCCCCGCGGGGAGGGAACCCCGGGGGACACACACACACACAGACAGACACACGGACACTTCCCCAGGGCTGGCGCGGGGTCACATTCCAGCCTGATCCCTCCGGCACCGCCGCCTGCCAGCCGCGGGACCACCGGCAGCGCCGAGCCGGCGGGGAGCGGGGAAAAAAACCAACAAAACCCCCAAATCTCCCTTTTTTCCGCCCGGTTTTTGTCGGGTTTCGGTTTATTTCACCGCGGCGGCGGCGGCGCCGAGGCCCAGCCCGCCCTGTTCCCCACCCCCCCCTCCTCTCCTCGCTTTCCAAATTTCCCCTTTTTGCCGATTTTCGCCCCAAACCGTCACCTGGGGGTGTCTCCGGGGACACGCGGCCGCTGCCGGGGATGGGGCCGAATCCTGACATTTTTTGGGGGGGTGTTTTCCCAATTTTTTTTTTTCACCCCCACCCCCAATTCCAAATCTTCCTTTTTTTTTTTCCTCTTTTTCCTCCCCCCCCCCCCCCGTTTTTTTTTTTCCAGACATGCGCGGGGAGCGTTGGCAAAGCATCAACCAGAATTTTCCACACACGTGACGCTCCCACTCCCCGCACCTCGAGAGAAAAAAGAAAAAAAAACCCCCCCCCCAAAAAAAAAAAAACAACGAACCCCCCGAAAAAAACACCTCCCGGGGAGGAGGGGGCCGCCATCCCAAAGGAAACCCCCTCCCCGAGTGGATACGGAGAGAAAAATCGTGGGGAAAGAATGGAAACCGCAAAAAAAAAAATGGTGAAAGGAGAAGAGGGGGGGGATAGGTGGAAAAATGGAAAAAATGCAGCGAAAACCACAATAAAAAAAAAAAAAAAAAAAAGAAAGAAGAAAAAGAAAGAAAGAAAAGGGGGAGTGATTCCGGCAAAGGGGAGGAAGGAGTTGGAACAAAGAAAAGAGGGAGGGGAGCTCCAAAATGGGGGGAAAAGGGGGAAAAAAAACTGGGGGAAGAGGCACGGCGCCGAAAAATCCCCGAATTTGGGGGGTTTGGGGGTGTTTTCACTCAGTTTTCCTGCTCCTCCCGACGCCGGAGCAGCCGGCCGGGTCTTTGCTCCGGAACTTGGTGCCAAGTGTGGAAAAAAATCTCAATTTTGTTTTTTTTTTTTTAAAAAAAAGAGAAAATTTGGTGGGTTTGGGCGGTTTTTTCCCCCCTCCTCCCAGCCCGGCTCGCTATTGTTCTCCGCCGGGATGGGCTGGAAACGGCAAAAATCGGGAAAAAAGGGATTTAAAAAAAATAAATAAACCCCAAACCAACAAGTTTCAGCTGTGCAGGAGGGGGAGGAGTTGGTTTCCCGCTGGGAAAAAATGGGGGGAAAAGTGGAATTTCACCTCAAATCCGGGCCGAGGGAGGCCGGGCTGCCGCTGATCCCGGGGGAAAAGGTTATAAATGGGCAAAACTTCTGCTCCAGGGAGGGAAAAGTTAATAAAAATGAGGATTTTGGGGGAAGAAAAGGATTAAAAAATGGGGATTTGGGCTGTTCTGAGAGGGGGAAAAGATTTTTTAAAAACGGGGATTGGGAGAGGAAAAAAAGGGGGGAAATGGGGATTTGGGGGTGTTTGGGGTGGGAAAAAAAGTTTCAAAAAGTGATTTTAGGGCTGGTTTGGGGGTGTCTGTGCGCCCCGCACGGAATATTTGAGGGATGAGAGGAAAAATAAATTCAGGAATTGGGTAAAAAAGCCCAGGAAAAGGTAAAGGAAAGGGTGAGATGGGCCCGTTTCGGAGGGGAGAAAAGGGAGGTAAAATCCGAATTTATTCATTTCTGAGCTTCGCCGGAGCAGAAAGACCTGAGAAATCAGAGCGTGCCCATTGCTGAGCCTTTTCCAGGGGGTTAAAATCCAAATTTTCCCTTTTTTTGGAGCGTTTCTGCGAGTTCTGTCATCCAGATGTGCCGACTCCTGAGCACTGCGGGGGGGGGGGGGGGGGAAACTCCCGAATTTCCTCGTTTTCCAACAATTCCGGGGGGAAAAGCAGGAGCCTGAAATCCCGAATTCCCCATTCCGAAGCTTTTCCAGGAAGGCGAATTGTTCTAAAATCGGAATTTACTCCTTCTCGGGAGCTCCAAAAATCCGCTTTGACCCATTTCTGGGCAACAACAACAAGAAAAAAGAGTCTAAAATACAAATTTATCAATTTCTGGCCGTTTCAGGGCCAAGGAAAAGGTTCCAAACCTCCAGGTTGAACCGATTTCTAAACATTTTTTTCTGGGGGGGGGAAAAGGGGGAACCGACCCCCAAATTTACTCATTTTTAACCTTTTCCAGAAAAAAAGACACCACAAAGCTGCTAAAATCCGAATTTACCCACTTCCGAGCCTTTTCAAAGCGTGCAGCTTCGCTTCAAAGCTGAGTTTTGTTTTATTTTTCACCAAAAGCTCTGAGATGCTTCTTCCCCTTCATCCCTTTGAGGCCAAAGTGGGGGAAAAAATCCGAGAAATTTAATTCAGAGGGGGAAAAAAATTTGAATTTCAGCTCCTGGTACGGATCAGGTGGGCATTGGCGGGGTAAAAACAACGGACCCAGGTCCTGGAAGGGGAGAAACGACCCCCCAAAGACCTCAGCATGGGGTTACAAAACAGATTTAGGTCCTGGAAGGGGAAAAATGACCTGGCAAACACCTCAATGTGGGGTAAAACAACGGAGCCGGGTCCTGGAAGGAGAGAAACAACCCCCAAACACCTCAATGTGGGGTAAAGCAACTGATTCAGGTCCTGGAAGGGGAGAAACAACCCCCAAACACCTCAATGTGGGGTAAAACAACTGAGCCGGGTCCTGGAAGGGGAAAAGTGCCCCCCAAACACCTCAATGTGGGGTAAAGCAACTGAGCCGGGTCCTGGAAGGGGAGAAACAACCCCCAAACACCTCAATGTGGGGTAAAACAACTGAGCCGGGTCCTGGAAGGGGAGAAACAACCCCCAAACACCTCAATGTGGGGTAAAACAACTGAGTCGGGTCCTGGAAGGGGAAAAGTGTCCCCAAACACCTCAATGTGGGGTAAAACAACTGAGCCGGGTCCTGGAAGGGGAAAAGTGCCCCCCAAACACCTCAATACGGCGGGTAACAGGCGATCTGGGTCCTGTCAGGTACCTACAGCCCCCATCAGCCCAAAACCGGGGGTGAAACAACCACCTTGGGTCCTGTCAGGTGCCCTGTGGGGTCAGCACCCACCCCAGGTCCTGTCAGGGCACCACCAGCGCCCACTGCCCCACACCACGGGGTGCAGCAGCCGACCTGGGTCCTGGCAGATGCACAACAGCCCCATCACCCCACAAAACAGCCGCTCTGGGTCCTGGCAGGTACCTACAGCTCCAACGCCCCACAAAACAGCCGCTCTGGGTCCTGGCAGGTACCTACAGCTCCAACGCCCCACAAAACAGCCGCTCTGGGTCCTGGCAGGTACCTACAGCTCCATCGCCCCACAAAACAGCCGCTCTGGGTCCTGGCAGGTACCTACAGCCCCATCACCCCACAAAACAGCCGCTCTGGGTCCTGGCAGGTACCTACAGCCCCATCGCCCCACAAAACAGCCGCTCTGGGTCCTGGCAGGTACCTACAGCTCCAACGCCCCACAAAACAGCCACTCTGGGTCCTGGCAGATGCACTGCAACGCCTGCCACCTCACATGGAGGGGTCAGCACCCGCTTTGGGTCCTGGCAGGGAACGTCTGACCCACATGGAGGGGTCAGCACCCAGCTTTGGGTCCTGGCAGGGGACGTCTGACCCACATGGAGGGGTCAGCACCCGCTTTGGGTCCTGGCAGGGGACGTCCGACCCACATGGAGGGGTCAGCACCCGCTTTGGGTCCTGGCAGGGGACGTCTGACCCACATGGAGGGGTCAGCACCCGCTTTGGGTCCTGGCAGGGAACATCTGACCCACACGGAGGGGTCAGCACCCGCTTTGGGTCCTGGCAGCGAACGTCTGACCCACATGGAGGGGTCAGCACCCGCTTTGGGTCCTGGCAGGGAACGTCTGACCCACATGGAGGGGTCAGCACCCGCTTTGGGTCCTGGCAGGGAACGTCTGACCCACATGGAGGGGTCAGCACCCGCTTTGGGTCCTGGCAGGGGATGTCCGACCCACACGGAGGGGTCAGCACCCGCTTTGGGTCCTGGCAGGGAACGTCTGACCCACATGGAGGGGTCAGCACCCGGCTTTGGGTCCTGGCAGGGAACGTCTGACCCACATGGAGGGGTCAGCACCCGCTTTGGGTCCTGGCAGGGAACGTCTGACCCACATGGAGGGGTCAGCACCCGGCTTTGGGTCCTGGCAGGGGACGTCCGACCCACACGGAGGGGTCAGCACCCGGCTTTGGGTCCTGGCAGGGGACGTCTGACCCACATGGAGGGGTCAGCACCCGGCTTTGGGTCCTGGCAGGGGACGTGTGGCCCTCACAGCCACCACACACGGGTGACACTGGCGGGGACACTCGCGGTTGTTTACAAACACCTCCCGCCCCTCACAGCCCAGCCCCGGGGCGCCGGGAAGCGCTGAGGGGACAGCGGTGCCCAGGGAGCGCCGGCAGCTGCGGGCGGCCCCGGGAAAGCTCTGAGGGAGCGGGGACAGACAGACCGGGGATCTCGGGAGTCCCGGTACCGGCGGGGAGCTCCGGGAAGAGCTGAGGGGACAGGGGGTCCCGGGAACTGCGGGAATCTCGGAGGGGTTCGGGGGGTCTCAGCGGGACGCCCGGGGAAAGCTCTGAGGGCTCGGGGGGAGACTTCTGAGGGGTCACTCGGGGGTCCCGGGGGTCTCCCCGGGCAGCTCTGAGCGGTCACTCGGGGGTCCCGGGGGTCTCCCCGGACAGCTCTGAGGGGTCACTCGGGGGTCCCGGGGGTCTCCCCGGACAGCTCTGAGGGGTCACTCGGGGGTCCCGGTGGTCTCCCCGGGATGCTCTGAGCGGTCACTCGGGGGTCCCGGGGGTCTCCCCGGGATGCTCTGAGCGGTCACTCGGGGGTCCCGGGGGTCTCCCCGGACAGCTCTGAGGGGTCACTCGGGGGTCCCGGGGGTCTCCCCGGGATGCTCTGAGCGGTCACTCGGGGGTCCCGGGGGTCTCCCCGGGATGCTCTGAGCGGTCACTCGGGGGTCCCGGGGGTCTCCCCGGGATGCTCTGAGCGGTCACTCGGGGGTCCCGGGGGTCTCCCCGGGATGCTCTGAGCGGTCACTCGGGGGTCCCGGTGGTCTCCCCGGGATGCTCTGAGCGGTCACTCGGGGGTCCCGGGGGTCTCCCCGGACAGCTCTGAGCGGTCACTCGGGGGTCCCGGGGGTCTCCCCGGACAGCTCTGAGCGGTCACTCGGGGGTCCCGGGGGTCTCCCCGGGCAGCTCTGAGCGGTCACTCGGGGGTCCCGGGGGTCTCCCCGGGCAGCTCTGAGCGGTCACTCGGGGGTCCCGGGGGTCTCCCCGGGCAGCTCTGAGGGGTCACTCGGGGGTCCCGGGGGTCTCCCCGGGCAGCTCTGAGCGGTCACTCGGGGGTCCCGGGGGTCTCCCGGGGTCCCGGCCGTACCTGCGGGCGCCTCCGGCGGCCCGGGCGCGGCGGGCGCGGGCGGCGGCGGCGGCGGCGGCGGCAGCGGGGCCGGGGCCGGCCCGGCGAAGATGTCGGGAGCCCCTCGGTGCCCGGCCAAGAGCGCGGCGGCGGCAACGGCAGCGGCGGCGGCGGCGGCGGAGGAATCTTCCTCCTCCTCTTCCTCGTCGTCCTCCTCGTCGTCGTCTTCCTCGTCCCCCTCGGACACCGCCATCTCCTCCTCCTCCTCCTCGTCCTCCCTCAGCGGGGACGCCATGGCGGGGTGAGGGGCGGGCGGGCGGGGGGGGGACCCTCGGCGCGCGCCGCTCCCGCCGCCCCCAAACCGCTGAGGGGAGGCGGGCGGCGAGGGAGGGAAAAAGAATAAAAAACAACAAAAAAACCCCCCCCGAGGGAGGGGCTGGAAACCGGCGACCCCCCCCCGGGCCGGGCCCGGCGGGGCCGCGCGGGGGGGGCGGCGGCGATGGGTTGAAAAACGCCCGGATCGGTTAAAAATCGCCTGAGGGCGCGGGCGGCGGCGGGCGGCGGGACGGCGCCGGCAGCGAAAATGGCCGCCCCGGGTGTAATTTTAAAATAAAACAACCCCCCCTCCTCTCTCTCCCTCCAGCACCGCCACACACAAAAAAGAGAAGAAAAGGAGGAAAAAAATAATAATAATAATAATAAAAAAAACACACCCCGGTAAGTGTTTAAAGGGGGGGGGGTGAGAAAGATGGAGAAGGGAGGGGTTAAAAATGAGGGGAAAATGGGGGGTGGTGCCCCCCCCTTCCCTCCGTGAGGGGATCTAAAAAAAAAGCGCAAAATGGCCGGAGAAAGGGGGTTTTGGGGTTTTCTTCTTAAAAAGTTGCCCCACGCACACCTTAGGGGAGGAAAGGGGGAAGGTATAAAACGCGCAAAAAAAAAAAAAAATAAATTAAAAAAAAAAACCACGACAAAACGCGACCCGCGGAAAGGGGGGAGGGGAGTTAAGGGGGGGGGGGATAATTAAAATTAATATAACAACAAAAACAACAGAAGGGAAAGGAAGGCGCTCAGGGAAGGAATGAAAGAAATCAAGGGCGAGGGTTGAAAAAGGAGTTAAATCGGAGGGGGGGCGGAAAAATGGGAAAGGGGTGGAAGGGGAGGCAAAAAGGGCGAAAAATCGACATGAAAATTTCAAAAAGGCGGCGGGGTGGGGGGGGGAAGGAACGGGGAAGGGGAAAAAAAAAGAGAAAAAAAGGAGGGAAATCAACCCTTAAAATTGATATGGCGAAAGAGGAGGGTCAAAAATAAACCGTTAAAATTTCCAATAGGGGATGACAAAAAAAGAAAAAAAAAAAAAAGTGGGGAAAAAAAAACCAAAAAAAAAAAAAAAATGGAAAGGGCTGAAAAGGGTAAAAAAAAAAAAATTAAAAAACGGCAGAAAAACCTTAAAAAAAAAAAATTCGAAACAAGACCCACGAAAAATCCTTTTTAAAAAAAAAAACTAAAAAAAAATCAAGATTTAAAATAAAAATAAGAACTGCCGAAGCTCCCCCCCCCAACCTCCCCCCCCCAGCGTTCGCCGCTACAGCCCGAGCAGGCGAAGAATCCTCATCCCGCTCGATTTTGGGTCCTTTTGGGTCAATTTTGGGGGAAAAACACAAATGATAATTTTTTGTAGGGTTTGGTTTTTTTCCCCCCAGTCCCGCTGATCCCGGCTCGGCGAGGGACAATATTTGTGCGGCCCCAAACCGGGAGAATTCTTTTTTGTTTTTAATCTTTTTTTTTTTTTGCATAAAACAAAGATGGCTGCGGTAAATTATTTCTCTTTTTTGCCTTTTTTTTTTTCTTCTCTTTCTCCTTATTCTTCCTCCCCCCCCCTCTCTCTTTTCCCCTCCCTTCACTCCCATAAAAATATTTCGGGGGGGGATTAATCAGTACTCATGCTCAGTGTGACATCAGCATAAATTGTTAAAGGTTAACTAGTTCCATACTCGTCACGCTTCCTCCTTTTTTTTTTTTTTAAAAAAAAAAAATGATTTTTTTACCCGTTTTCCCCTCATTTTTTCGCCCATTTTTTCCTCCCCCCCCTCCCCTTCAGTGATTTTAAACACGCGCTTAAAAAAAATCAATTAAAAGCGATTTTTTTTTCTTTTTAATTTTTTTTTTTTTTTTTTGTCTTTCTCCCTCCCTCCTCGACTTTGAAATACTTGGGAAGGGAGTGGTTTGGTGGGTTGGGTTTTGGGTTTGTGTTGGGTTTTTTTTTTTTTTCTCTTTTTTTTGGAGTTTCTTTAAGGCTGCAGGGAGGAAGAATTAAAAAAAAAAAAAAAAGGAGGGGGGGTTTTATAAGGATTAAAAAAAAAATGGGGTGAGGAAGGGGTTGGAAAGACGGAGGTGGGATTAAAAAAGGGATAAAAAATGATTGA
Source organism: Chamaea fasciata (assembly GCF_029207755.1). Lineage (NCBI taxonomy): Eukaryota > Metazoa > Chordata > Aves > Passeriformes > Sylviidae > Chamaea > Chamaea fasciata. The sequence goes on from NW_027094345.1 coordinate 101,260, forward strand.
AAGGGAATAAAAAAGATTGAAAAATAATAAAAAATTGAAAATGGGGGGAAAGATTGAAAATGGGAGAAAAAAGATGAAAAAGGGGGAAAGAAAAAGGGGGGAAGGTTGGAAAAGGCAAAAAGGGGAAAAATTGAACAAGGGGGAAAGGGTTAAAAAGGAGGAAAAGATTGGAAAAGGGGGGAAAACTTGGAATGAAAAATATTGGAAAAGGGAAAAGGATTTTTTAAAAAAAATGAAAGAAGAAAAATGTTCAGAAAGGGAAAAAATGGTTAGAAAATAAAAAAAGGCTGAAAGGAAAATTATTTTTTAAAAGATTGGCAAAGGGAAGAGGATTGAAAAGGGAAAAAATGGAAAAAGTTATAAAGGGAAAAAAAATTGAAAAATGAAAAAAAAAAATCCAAAAGGGTGAAAATGGAAAAATATTTAAAAGGATGAAAGCTTCGAAAATGTTCAAATTGAGAAAAAATATTCAGAAAAGGGAGAAAAGTTTACTAAAAAAATTGGAAAATGGAGAAATTTGGAAAAGGGGAAAAAACATTTAGGAAGGGGAAAAAAGGATGAAAATGGGAAATAATTATTTAGAAAGGGAAAAACGTTTTGACAAAGAAGAATAATCAAAAGGGGGGGAAAGGATGAAAAGAGGAGGAAAAGGAAAGAAGAATGTTAAAAAAAACATTGAGGAAAAAAGAAAAGGGGAGGAAAAAAGGATGAGAAAAGAAAAAAAGCACCTGAAAAAGGGGGGAAAATCAGGAAAAGGAGAAAGAAAATATCAAAAATGGGGAGGAAAAAAGGATTTAAAGTTCCCCCAAACTCAGGGCAAACCCCCCCAAAAGGTGAACTGGGTGAATTTGTCACCAGTGACGGGGTTTTAGGGGGTGAAATTGCCCAAAATGCTCCAAAATCACCCCAAAACCCCCAGGCCCTGCCCGCCCCTCCTCCCCTCGTCGAGCTCTGCTGCTTTTTTTTCTTCTCGTTCCTTTTTGGGGCTTTTTTTGCCCCAGAACTCTGGGGTGGATACGATGGGGCAGCAATTGGACCCCCCCAGCAGCTGATTTCCCCCCAGAATGGGGTAAAAAAACACCCAGAGTTTGGGGGTTTTACATTATTTGGGGTTTTTTACCCAAAATTGGTAAAATTTTCCCCCAAAATGATGTGAAATGGGGTAAAAACCACTCAGAGTTTGGGGTTTTTTACCTTATTTGGATTTTTTCCCCTTAAAATGGGGTAAAAACCACTCAGAGTTTGGGGGTTTTTTACATTATTTGGGTTTTTTACCCAAAATTGGTAAAATTTTCCCCAAAAATTGATGTAAAATGGGGGCAAAAAACCACTCAGAGTTTGGGGGTTTTACCTTATTTGGGTTTTTTTTCCCCCAAAATGATGTAAAATGGGGTGAAAACCACTCAGAGTTTGGGGGTTTTTACATTATTTGGGGTTTTTTTACCCAAAATTGGTAAAATTTTTCCCCAAAAATGATGTAAAATGGGGCAAAAACCACTCAGAGTTTGGGGGTTTTACCTTATTTGGGGTTTTTTTCCCCCAAAATGGGGGTAAAATGGGGTAAAAACCACTCAGAGTTGGGGGTTTTTACCTTATTTGGATTTTTTCCCCCCAAAATGGGGGTAAAATGGGGTAAAAACCACTCAGAGTTTGGGGGGTTTTACCTTATTTGGGATTTTTCCCCCCAAAATGGGGTAAAATGGGGTAAAAACCACTCAGAGTTGGGGTTTTTTTTATCTTATTTGGGGTTTTTTCACCTTATTTGGGTTTTTTTTTAACCCGAAAGTTGCTCCTGGTTGTTGTCACCCAGCAGGAGGAGCCCCCCGGCGAGCCCAAAATCCACCCAAAGGCTCGTGTGACACCACGGGAACCCCCCAAATCCCCCCAAAATTCTCCCCAAGTCCTCGTGTGACCCCGTGAGAACCCCAGAATTGTCCCCAAATGTCCCCAAATCCTCGGGTGACCCCCAGGTCCCAGAGGTGACAACATTCTGGGGGGCTCTTTGTGGCTGTTGTCACCCCGACCCCCGACCCCCGGGAGATTTTCCTCTTTTTTGCTCCTCGGGCCACCCCCGTGTCACCGTGTCACCGTGTCACCGTGTCACCGTGTCACCCGGCCGCCCCGCGGTGTTCCTGTCACTGTCACAGCCCCCGTGGCTCCCCGGGGGGGGCGGCATTGTCCCCTCGTGGTGTCACCGTCGGGTGGTGACAGTGTCGCCCCAGGCTGTGGTCACCCGTCACCACCCGTGTCCTGATGGGGGACGGTGACAACAGCCTGCGGGGGACGGCGGGGACGCCGCTGGGGTGACAGCTGGACAGGGGACAGGGGGGTGGGGACAGAGACAGGTGACATTGACAGCTGGTCATGGGCAGGTGACAAGAACAGGTGACAGACACAGGGACAGGTGACACTGACAGACTGACACAGGTGACACTGACAGACACACGGACAGGTGACACAGACACAGGTGACACTGACAGGGACAGGTGACACTGACAGACAGGTGACACTGACAGACACACGGACAGGTGACACAGGGACAGGTGACACTGACAGACACAGGCGGCAGAGACAGGTGACACGGACACACAGGTGACACCCCGAGCTGCGGGGACACCGCGAGCCCTCCCGGGGAGCTCAGCTCGGCCTTGGGGACAGGTCACCGTGTCACAGGTGACAGTGGCAGCGCCTGGCGGCCACGCACGGGGACAAACACCGAACAGCGGTGCCACCCCCGCGGGAAACAGCCCCGGGGACAGCCAAGGCCCCCGCAGGTGGGGACAGGACACCGCTGGGTGACACGGGCTGTCCCCAAACTGTCCCCAAGCCTGTCCCCTGCCCCGAGCCTTGCTTTGACAAAAGCCCATTTATTTCGGCTCCAAAACGTCCCGATTTGTCCCCAAAACTGGGCGGGGATCCCTCTGGGGACAGGGGAGACCCCCCAGGGGACAAAGGGAGACAAGGGGGGACCCCCAAAACTGGGGGGGGGGGGGGGGGGGGGCCTGGTGACCTCCAATGTGTGTGCGGGGGGCGTCAGCCCCTAATTTGGGGGGGGGGAGGAGTTTGGGGGGACCCCAGACCCCCCCCCCCGGTGTTTGGGGGGCTTCCCCCATCCCCGCCCCGGGGGTGACGTCACTACCAGGACGAGGTTAGGGGGGTCACGGAGGGGAGACCCCCCCCAAAAAGGGGACCACCCCCCCCCCATCCCCACGACCCCCGGAGCTCCCCCCGGCCCCTCGGGACCCCCCCCCGCACCTCGGGGCCGCTCGGGCCGGGCCCGGGGTCGCCGCCGAGCCCGCGCCGCCCGTCGCCATGGCGACGCCGCCGGAAATGCCGGCCCTGCGCGCCGCGGGGCGTGCTGGGAAACGGAGTCCGTGGTTTAATGGCTATGGCCGCGCGGTGCACGCCGGGAAATGTAGTCCCCGGCTCGGCGCCCGCTATGGCTTCCCATTACGCGCGCGGTGCACGCCGGGAGTTGCAGTTCCCCGCGCCGCGCCAGGGCTGCCGGGAAGCGGCGCCATCATGGCGGATCCGCCGGAGGAGGCGGGAGGCGGCCCGGCCGTGAGTGGGGGGCCCGGGGGGGCCCGGGGGGGCCCGGGGGGGCTCGGGGGGCTGAGCAGGGGCCGTGGGGAACTCTGAGAACTGCGGGAGGGGAAGATAAAAGATGTTCTGGGGAGGGTCTGGGGGCTTTATGGGGTGACCCCAGAGAATGTTGGGGGCCCACAGGAGCCTGGGGGGGGCCCGCAGGAGCCGGGCCGCCCCCACACCCCTCGCAGCCCCCTCCTGGCTCTCACCCGCCCCCCCTCGCTGCCCCCCCAGGAGCCCGGCCCGGGGCTCTCGGGGCCCCCCCGGGGGCGGCAGCGCCTCGAGGCTCTGCTCAACCGCAGCCTGCGGATCCGCATGTCGGACGGGCGGACCCTGGTGGGCGCCTTCCTGTGCACCGACCGCCAGAGCAACGTCATCCTGGGCTCGGCGCAGGAGTTCCTCAAGGCCGCAGGTTTGGGGGGGGGGGGGTTTGGGGGGGCCTGGGGGGGTTGTGAGGGTCTGGGGAGGGCTGGGAGCATCCCTGAGCTCCGAGCGTCGGGACAGTTTCTGGGATTGGGGCGGGAATTCCTCCAAGCCGCAGGTCCAGGGGGGTTTGGGGGGGTCCTGGGGGTGGTTTTGGGGGGTCCTGGGTGGTGATTTGGGGGGTCCTGGGGGACTTTTGGGGGGGTCCTGGAGGAGTTTTTGGGGGGTCCTGGAGGAGTTTTGGGGGGGTCCTGGGGGTGGTTTTGGGGGGTCCTGGGGGTGGTTTTGGGGGGTCCTGGGGGTGATTTGGGGGGTCCTGGGGGACTTTTGGTGGGGTCCTGGGGGACTTTTGGGGGGTCCTGGGGGAGTTTTGGGAGGTCCTGGGGGTGGTTTTTGGGGGTCCTGGAGGAGTTTTGGGGGGTCCTGACCCCTTTTCCCACCCCAGACGCGTTCCCGGGCAGCGAACCCCGAGTGCTGGGGCTGGCCATGGTCCCCGGGCACCACATCGTGTCCATCGAGGTGGAGCCCCCCTACCCCTGAGGGACCCCCCAAACCAGCCCGGGGACCCCCAGAGCTTCATGGGCCACCTGGAGGGACCCCGGAACACCTGAGAGACCCCAAAACACCTGGATGGACCCTGGAACACCTGGATGGCCCCGGAACACCTGAGAGACCCCAAAACACCTGGATGGACCCCAAAACATCTGGATGGACCCCGGAACACCTGGATGGGCCCCGGAACACCTGAGAGACCCCAAAACACCTGGATGGGCCCCAAAACCCCAATGGACCCCCAAAACCAGCCCGGGGACTCCCAGAGCTTCATGGGCCACCTGGAGGGACCCCGGAACATCTGGATGGACCCCGGAACACCTGAGAGACCCCAACACGCCTGGATGGGCCCCAAAACATCTGGATGGACCCCGGAACACCTGAGAGACCCCAAAACACCTGGATGGACCCCAGAACACTTGGATGGACCCCGAAACACCTGGATGGACCCCAAAACATCTGGATGGACCCCAGAACACCTGAGAGACCCCAAAACACCTGGATGGGGCCCCAAAACTCCCAATGGACCCCCAAAACCAGCCCGGGACTCCCAGAGCTTCATGGGCCACCTGGAGGGACCCCGGAACACCTGGAGGGACCCCGGAACATCTGGATGGACCCCGGAACACCTGAGAGACCCCAACACACCTGGATGGACGCCAAAACATCTAGATGGACCCCGGAACACCTGAGAGACCCCAAAACACCTGGATGGACGCCAAAACATCTGGATGGACTCCAGAACACCTGGATGAAGTCCAAAACCCCCAATGGACCCCAAAACCAGCCCGGGGGCCCCCCCAGTGCCTCGTGGACCCCCCAAACCCCGAGGGACCCTCCCCCCCCCAAAGCCTGAATGACCCCCCGGGACTTTGGGGGACCCCTCCCCCCCGCCCCCAAAATGTCCGGGGGGGTTGGGGGTCCCCAGGGCGCCATTAAAGCCCCCCCTCGGTGACACTGTCCCCGTGTGACATTTTGTGTGTGTCCCCCTCCCCCCGCCCATTCCTGCCCCTCCCCCACTCCCCTGGACCCCCCCCAACCCTCCCGTTCCCCTCACCCCACCCACCCAATTCCCCTCCCCCACCACCCAATTCCCCTCCCCCCACGGAGCCGTCGGGCTTTGCCATTAATTTAATCTCAGGTACAAAATAGCTTCTGGAGGGGGGGGGAGGGGGACGGGGGGCACCCGCCCCTCCCCCACCCCCAAAAAACACCGGGGGCCCGGCGGGGGGAGGGGAAGGGGGGACACGGGTGGTGGGGGGGGCGGGGCGGCCGCAGGGCCCAGCACCATGATGGGGGTGGGGGGCGGGGCGAGGGGGGAGGTGAGAACCCTCCCTTGCCCCCCCAAAGGTCAGAGGTCACGGGTGTCACGGGGGATGAGGGAGGGGTCACCTAACCCCCCCTCCCCTCCCCCCCCCCAAACCCCCAGACCCCTCCCCTCCCCCCCCTCCCGGGAGTCGGGGACCCCCGGCCCGACCCCCCCAATAAATAAAGCGACCCCTCCCCCCCCTCCCCCGCGTATAAATTAAAAAAGAGGAAAAAAAAAAACCAAAAAAAAACCCCCAAAAAATTAAAAAAAAACCCGGAAAAAAATCATTTACAAAAAAACAAAAAACACAAAACAAAAAAACCCAAAACGAGGCTCGGGGAGGGGGGGAGGGGCACCCCAAGGCCCCTCCCCCCGCGGGGGGGCTCCTGCCGCCCCCCCGTTGTTGGGGAGGGGAGGGGGTAGCACAGGCCCCTCCCCCCTTTGCACCATAGTTTGGGGGAGCCCCTCCCCCCCCTTAGAGACCTGAGCCCCACCCCGGGGCGGGGGGAGGGGCGGAGGGGGCAAATCCCCTCCCCCACCTCGGGCCCCTCCCCCCCCGGCCCGGACCCGTATGGGGGGAGGGGCGGCTGGTTCGGGGGGTGGGGGAGGGGCGAGTTTTTGGTTGAATCTTGGCAAGGGGGGGTCCGACCCCCCCCCAAAAAAAAGTGCCCCTCCCCCCCAGCCCCTCCCCCCTTTTAATGCTGAGGGGAGGGGGAGGGGACCCCCCACCCAAAACGAGCGGGGAGGGGCGGAGCCTCCCCTCCCCCTCCCCCTCCCCCCCACTGAGTTCCACAGGCCCCCAAAATTCGGGGGGGGGGAGGGGAGCGGAGAGGGAGGGGCGGCAGAAAGACCCTCCCCCATCCCCCATCCGGCGGGGGGCGGGGCGGCGGGGGGCGGGGCTCTGTGAATTCCTAGAAATCGGCGGGTTCTGTATAAAATCCGGAGGTTTGCCGCCCCAGCCCCTCCCCCCGCGGTGGGGGAGGGGCGGCCCGTCCGTTCCAGACGATTTTTCTCTTTTTTGGGGAGGGGGGTGGGAGGGGCGGGGGGGAGGGGCGATTTCTCCGCGAATAAATAAAAAGTGTTCGTGGGGGGAGGGGAGGGGAGGGGCGGGGGGAGCCCCCCCTCGCCCTTGTGCCCCTCCCCCTCCGGGGGCTCATCTGGGGGTCGGTGGCGTCACCTGGGGAGGGGAGGGGAAGGGGGAGGGGTCAGCTCAGCGGCCCCGCCTTGGGGACACCGGGAGGGGACGGTCCCCACGCAGGTGTCCCCTCGCGTGAAGGTGGCCCCACCCCGCGGCGCCGCTGTCCCAGGTGTGTCCCAGGTGTCCCCAGCCCTCCCCAGGTGTCCCCAGGTGTGTCCCCAGGTGCGTCCCCAGGTGTGTCCCCAGGTGTGTCCTCAGCCCTCCCCCGGTATCCCCAGGTGCGTCCCCAGGTGTGTCCCCAGCCCTCCCCAGGTATCCCCAGGTGTGTCCCCAGGTGTGTCCCAGGTGTCCCCAGCCCTCCCCAGGTGTCCCCAGGTGTGTCCCCAGCCCTCCCCAGGTATCCCCAGGTGTGTCCCAGGTGTCCCCAGCCCTCCCCAGGTGTCCCCAGGTATCCCCAGGTGTGTCCCCCGGTGTCCCCAGGTGTCCCCAGGTGCGTCCCCGCCCTGACCAGGGTGAAGCCGTCGTAGATCTGCATCAGCTCCTCGGTCTTGTACTGCTCGAGGACGATGACGCCGGCCAGGCCGCCCCCGCGGCGCCGCGCGCAGCCCTCGCAGTGCACCAGGTACGTGTTCCGCCCGCCCGTCTCGCTCGTCACGAACAGGATGTTGAACACCTCCACCTGCGGGGGCGGGGACAGCCCGCGGTCACGGTGACGGTCAGTGGTGTGGGCGGGGACAGCCCGCGGTCACGGTGACGGTCAGTGGTGTGGGCAGTGGGACATGTCAGTGGTCAGTGGCAGGGACAGGGACACCCCACAGTCATGGCAGTGGTCAGTGGTGTGGGCACGGACACCCCGTGGTCCTGGCAGCGGTCAGTGCGCACCCCGTGGCCACAGTGATGGTCAGTGGTGTGGCCAAGGTCATCCCATGGCCACGGCAACGGTCGGTGGCGTGGGCATGGACGTGGCAATGGTCAGCGGAACGGCCAAGGACATCCTAAGGCCGTGACGGTGACACAGCCAAGGACAAGCCAAGGACACCCCAAGGCCGTGGCAGTGACGGTGACATGGCCCTGGTGGCGGTGGTGACGGTGACAGTGACGGTGACGGTGACACTCACGTCGCACTCGTTGCAGTAGTACGCCGGCTCGTCCTTCACCCGGCCCTGGTAGGCGATTTTCTTCCCCGCGCGCACCAGGCTCTCCCGCTGCACCTGGCAGTGCTTGATGGACTGCAGCAGGCAGTACCTGCCCACGGGGGGGAGGGACAGGTCACCTGGTGGCACCTGGTGGCACCTGATGTCACCCGCTGTGTGTGGGGACACTGCCGCCAGGGACTGTCACCCGCCGTGGGGCAGCCGAGCCACCAAGTCCCCCAGAGTCTCTGCTGTCCCTGTCCTGCTGTGTGCCACGTGTCCCCAGCCCGTGTCCCCGGGTGTCCCCAGGTGTCCCCGGGTGTCCCCGGGTGTCCCCGGGTGTCCCCAGGTGTCCCCGGGTGTCCCCGGGTGTCCCCAGGTGTCCCCAGGTGTCCCCCCCCGCTCACTTGATCATCTTGTAGAGGTCGGGGTCGCTGATCTTGACGGTCCTGGCCACGTTCCAGGAGACGTGGATCATGGGCACGATGGACTTGACGTTCTTCACCTCGTTCCACTCGTAGCGCTCCAGGGCCAGCTGGTACTGGTACGCTGGGGACACCGGGGACACGGGGACGTCACGGCCACCGCCACCGCCGAGCCCCCCGGGACGCTCTGTGGCCACCACGGGGCAGAGCTGCGTTGTCCTGGCACGGCCGTGGTGTGTCCCCGTGTCCCCACACTGATGTCCCAGTGTCCCCATGTCCCCCACGTCCCCGGTGTCCCCGATGTCCCTGTGCCCTGTACCCGGGTGATGTTGTCTCCCCTCAATGTCCCCGTGTCCCCAAATGTCTCCAATGTCCCCAGTGTCCCCCGTGTCCCCAGCAGTGTCCCCATGTCCCCGTGTCCCCAGCAGTGTCCCCTCACCCGTCAGCGGCCCCACGTTCCAGGCGATGTTGTTGTCCCCAGCAGTGTCCCCAGTGTCCCCAGCAGTGTCCCCATGTCCCCAGCAGTGTCCCCGTGTCCCCAGCAGTGTCCCCAGTGTCCCCAGCAGTGTCCCCATGTCCCCAGCAGTGTCCCCGTGTCCCCAGCAGTGTCCCCAGTGTCCCCAGCAGTGTCCCCCATGTCCCCAGCAGTGTCCCCAGCAGTGTCCCCAGCAGTGTCCCCAGTGTCCCCAGCAGTGTCCCCGTGTCCCCAGCAGTGTCCCCAGCAGTGTCCCCGTGTCCCCAGCAGTGTCCCCGTGTCCCCAGCAGTGTCCCCAGTGTCCCCAGCAGTGTCCCCATGTCCCCAGCAGTGTCCCCATGTCCCCAGCAGTGTCCCCCATGTCCCCGTGTCCCCAGCAGTGTCCCCCATGTCCCCAGCAGTGTCCCCATGTCCCCAGCAGTGTCCCTGTGTCCCCAGCAGTGTCCCCAGCAGTGTCCCCGTGTCCCCAGCAGTGTCCCCAGTGTCCCCAGCAGTGTCCCCAGCAGTGTCCCCGTGTCCCCAGCAGTGTCCCCAGCAGTGTCCCCAGCAGTGTCCCCGTGTCCCCAGCAGTGTCCCCAGCAGTGTCCCCAGCAGTGTCCCCAGCAGTGTCCCCAGCAGTGTCCCCTCACCCGTCAGCGGCCCCACGTTCCAGGCGATGTTGTTGCACCAGCCCGTGGCCTGCACCCAGTGCACGGTGCCGGCGTTGATCCACACCAGGTCCCCGGGGCGCTGCACGAAGCGGTACACCGGGATGTTGGAGCGGTACAGGTCCTCCAGGATGGGCCACCACGAGCCCGTCAGGTAGTCCACGCCGTGCCTGCGCCGGGGGCGTGGTCAGCGACGGCCCCGCCCACCTCGGGACACGCCCGCCCAGCCCCACCCCTTCCCTCCGCACCCGGAGAGCCTCCCCAGTGCTGGGGAAGGGGGGGGTTGGCCACGCCCATTGCACTTGGCTACGCCCCCGTGTGTAGCCACGCCCCTGTATTATCACCCACTGACTCTGTCCAGGCCACACCCCCAAATAATTATCACTAATTATGGTGTGTTTGCTCCTTTATGCAGATCCCGCCCCTTTCACCGTAGCCCCGCCCCTTTCTCCACAGCCCCACCACTTAGCCCCTCCTCTTTACCTAAGCCCCACCCCTTTTCCCTCAGCCCTCCCTGCTTTACCTCAGCCCCTCCTCTTCCTGCAAACCCCACCCCTTCTCCAAAACCACGCCCCATTTCCCAGAGCCCTCCCTCCTTCCTTCAGCCCCTCCCCTTTTCTCCACGACCCCTCCCCTTTCCCCAGGCCCCGCCCACCTCTCACAGAAGGCGGAGACCGTCTCCCAGTAGTTCTGCACCAACAACCCCGCGCCCTTTCGCTGGCCGCGCCCTCTTTATGCAAACCACGCCCCGTTTTATGCAGGCCCCGCCCACCTGTCGCAGAAGGCGGAGATGGTCTCCCAGTAGTGCTCGTGCACGGCGAACCACTCGCAGTCGCCGGGGCCGATGTTGATGTTCACCGAGCAGAAGTTGTTGTTCTCCTGGTGGCCTGCGGGGGACGCCGTCACCCCCCCCGGCCACCACAGCGCGGCTGCTCCGGGCCACGTGTCCCCAGGTGTGTCCCCCCAGGTGTGTCCCCCCAGGTGTGTCCCCGCCAGGTGTGTCCCAGGTGTGTCCCAGGTGTCCCCAGGTGTCCCCAGGTGTGTCCCCAGGTGTGCCCATGTCCCCAGGTGTGTCCCAGGTGTGTCCCCAGGTGTCCCCAGGTGTGTCCCCAGGTGTGCCCATGTCCCCAGGTGTGTCCCAGGTGTGTCCCCAGGTGTCCCCAGGTGTGTCCCCAGGTGTGCCCATGTCCCCAGGTGTGTCCCAGGTGTCCCCAGGTGTGTCCCAGGTGTCCCCAGGTGTGTCCCCAGGTGTCCCCGGCTCACCGGGGGTGCGGCTGCCGGGCACTTTCATGTACAGCTGCACGGTGTTCATGCCCAGGATGGTGTGACCCCATGTGTCCCCATGTCCCCAGGTGTGTCCCAGGTGTGTCCCAGGTGTCCCCAGGTGTCCCCAGGTGTCCCCAGGTGTCCCCAGGTGTGTCCCAGGTGTCCCCAGGTGTGTCCCAGGTGTGCCCATGTCCCCAGGTGTGTCCCAGGTGTGTCCCCAGGTGTGTCCCCAGGTGTCCCAGGTGTCCCCGGCTCACCGGGGGTGCGGCTGCCGGGCACTTTCATGTACAGCTGCACGGTGTTCATGCCCAGGATGGTGTGGCCCACGTGGCTCAGCATGTTCCCCGTGGACGACACGCGCATGAACGCCGGCAGCTTCAGCAGCTCCTGCAGCTGCGGCTTCCACCTGCGGGGACGGGGGACAGCCGCGTCACCTGGGGGGCGGCACCTGCCTGGGGGCACGGCCTGCCCCGGGGGGGCCGGCCTGTGTCACCTGGGAGCGGCCCTGACCCCCCATTGTCACCTGGGAGTGACCCTGACCCCCCCATTGTCACCCACAGGTGACCCCGACCCCCCCATTGTCACCTGGGAGTGACCCTGACCCCCCATTGTCACCCACAGGTGACCCTGAGCCCCCCATTGTCACCTGGGAGCGGCCCTGACCCCCCCATTGTCACCTGGGAGTGACCCTGACCCCCCCATTGTCACCCACAGGTGACCCTGACCCCCCCCATTGTCACCTGGGAGTGACCCTGACCCCCTCATTGTCACCCACAGGTGACCCTGACCCCCCATTGTCACCTGGGAGCGACCCTGACCCTCCCATTGTCACCTGAGGGGCGGCTGTGACCCCCCATTGTCACCCAAGTGTCCCCGTGGTCACGCAGGTGTCCCCAGGGCCACCCAGCCGTCCCCGCCCCCCGCTGTCACCCCGGTGTCCCCGTTGTCACCTCTTGGCGTCTGACAGGTCGATGTTGGTCCCGAACTTGATGATCTGGTGGGATTTCTGGTCGGGGGGGCTGGGGGGGACACGGGGTCACGGGAGGGGCGGGGACATGCCACCCCTCCAGGGCTTGGGGACCCCCCTGGGGACACCCTGGGGACACCAGGACACCCCCCCCAAAGGACACGGGGACCCCTTGGGGACATTGGGACCCCCCCCAGTGACACCCTGGGGACATTGGGACACCCCCAAAGGACACGGGGACCCCTTGGGGACATTGGGAGCCCCCCAGTGACACCCTGGGGACACTGGGACGCCCCCAAAGGACACGGGGACTCCTTGGGGACATTGGGACCCCCCCAGTGACACCCTGGGGACACTGGGACACCCCCAAAGGACACGGGGACTCCTTGGGGACATTGGGACCCCCCCAGTGACACCCTGGGGACATTGGGACACCCCCAAAGGACACGGGGACTCCTTGGGGACATTGGGACCCCCCCAGTGACACCCTGGGGACACTGGGACACCCCCAAAGGACACGGGGACCCCTTGGGGACATTGGGACCCCCCCCAGTGACACCCTGGGGACATTGGGACACCCCCAAAGGACACGGGGACTCCTTGGGGACATTGGGACCCCCCGCGCCCGCAGCGGTGACACCTTGTCCCCCCCAGGCTGTCCCCAAAGGGCACCGCGGGCGTGTCCCCACCTGGGCGGGGTCTCGGTGGTGCTGTCGGGCTCCTCGGCCTCCTCATCCTCGCTGTCCTTGTCCTCCTGTGGGGACAGGGTCACCTCAGCCCCTCCGGACGCTGGGGGACGCTTGGGGACAACCCAGGAACTCCAGGGGACACTTGGGGACACTCTGGGGACATCGTGGGGGCTCCTGGACACGCCCTCAGCACGCCATGGGACACTCAGGGACACCAGGGGACACCTGGGGACACCTCAGAGACACCAGGGGACAGCCCGGGGACACCAGGGGACACTTGGGGACACCTGGGGACACCCTGGGGACAGCCCGGGGACACCAGGGGACACTTGGGGACACCAGGGGACACCCTGGGGACAGCCCGGGGACACCAGGGGATACTTGGAAACACCAGGGGACACTCTGGGGACACCATGAAGGCTCCTGGACATGCCCTCAGCACGCCATGGGACACTCAGGGACACCAGGGGACACCTGGGGACACCTCAGAGACACCAGGGGACAGCCCGGGGACACCTGGGGACACCAGGGGACACCCTGGGGACACCTCAGAGACACCAGGGGACACTAGGGGACAGCCTGGGGACACTTGGGGACACCCTGGGGACACCAGGGGACACTTGGGGACAGCCTGGGGACACTCGAGGACACGAGTCCCCTGCACCCCTCGTGCCCCCCGAGCCCACCGTCCCCTGTCCCCGTGTCCCCTCCCCGGTCACCTGCAGGGAAGGACGAGGCCTGGTGGCACTGGGCGTGCTGGGACACGCTGGCCTGGGCTCCCTGCTGACTGTCCCCTGTGTCCCCTGACCCCGGGGTGTGTCCCCCGTGTGTCCCCATGTCCCCGTCCCTCACCTGCAGCGACCCCTGGGAGGAGGATGCCGGCTACCGGGCGTACCTGGGTGACGTCACAGGGCCACACCTGGCGTGTCCCCTGTCCCTGAGGTGTGTCCCCTGTGTGTCCCCCATGTCCCCACCGTGTCCCTGTCCCCGTCCCTCACCTGCACGGACCCCTGGAAGGACGAGGCCTGGTACCAGGCGTACCTGGCTGACGTCACAGGGCCACACCTGGCGTGTCCCCTGTCCCTGAGGTGTGTCCCTCGTGTCCCCAGTGTGTCCCCAACGTGTCCCTGTCCCTGAGGTGTGTCCCCATGTCCCCACCGTGTCCCCGTCCCTGTCCCTCACCTGCACGGACCCCTGGAAGGAGGATGCCGGGTACTGTGCGTACCTGGCTGACGTCACAGGGCCACACCTGGCGTGTCCCCTGTCCCTGAGGTGTGTCCCTCGTGTCCCCAGTGTGTCCCCAACGTGTCCCTGTCCCTGAGGTGTGTCCCCATGTCCCCAACATGTCCCTGTCCCCTGTCCCTCACCTGCAGGGACCCCTGGAAGGAGGATGCCGGGTACTGTGCGTACCTGGGTGACGTCACAGGGCCACACCTGGCGTGTCCCCTGTCCCTGAGGTGTGTCCCCTGTGTGTCCCCTGACCCCGGGGTGTGTCCTCCATGTGTCCCCATGTCCCCACCGTGTCCCCATCCCTGTCCCTCACCTGCACGGACCCCTGGAAGGAGGATGCCGGGTACCGGGCGTACCTGGCTGACGTCACAGGGCCACACCTGGCGTGTCCCCTGTCCCTGAGGTGTGTCCCCACGCCCTGTGGGTGTCCCCAGCGTGTCCCCGTCCCCGTCCCTCACCTGCAGGGACTCCTGGAAGGACGAGGCCTGGTACTGCGCGTACTTGGCGATGGTGGTGTGGGAGCGGCTGCTCTCGCAGGGCCACACCTGCCGCGTCCCCGACAGGTCCCAGTTCTGGTCCGAGGGCTGCTGCACCTGCGTGCGCACCTCGACGGCGTGCTCGCCGCTGGCCTCCACCAGCGTCTTGGTGCTGAACAGCCCCAGGTCTGCCGCCAAAACGGGGGGTTGGGGCGTTTTGGGGGGCGCCGAGGGGGGGTCAGGGGGACAGGAAGGATCCCAAGGCCACCAGGACAGGGACAAGGGCGGGGACAGCCCTGGGTGACGGGGACAGGGAGAGGCCACCGGGGATTTTGAGGGGTCTGGGGGATTTGGGGGGGGTTGGGGCTGTTTGGGGGTCTTTGGGGCTGTTTCGAGGGGGTTTGGGGGTGTTTTGGGGGGGTATTTTTGGTGGGTTTGGGGGGATTTGGGGCTGTTTGGGGCTGTTTTGGGGGTGTTTGGGGTGGGTTTGAGGGGATTTTGGGGTGTTTGGAGTGGTTTGAAGGGATTTTGGGGTGTCTGGGGTGGTTTTGAGGGTATTTTGGGGTATTTTGTGTGGTTTTGAGGGGATTTTGGGGTGTTTTGGGTGTTTTTGAGGGTATTTTGGGGTATTTTGTGTGGTTTTGAGGGGATTTTGGGGTGTCTGGGGTGGTTTTGAGGGGATTGTGGGGTGTTTGGGTGGGTTTGAGGGGATTTTGGGGTGTCTGGGGTGGTTTTGAGGGGATTGTGGGGTGTTTGGGTGGGTTTGAGGGGATTTTGGGGTGTCTGGGGTGGTTTTGAGGGGATTGTGGGGTGTTTGGGTGGGTTTGAGGGGATTTTGGGGTGTCTGGGGTGGTTTTGAGGGGATTGTGGGGTGTTTGGGTGGGTTTGAGGGGATTTTGGGGTGTCTGGGGTGGTTTTGAGGGGATTGTGGGGTGTTTGGGTGGGTTTGAGGGGATTTTGGGGTGTCTGGGGTGGTTTTGAGGGGATTGTGGGGTGTTTGGGTGGGTTTGAGAGGATTTTGGGGTGTCTGGGGTGGTTTTGAGGGGATTGTGGGGTGTTTGGGTGGGTTTGAGGGGATTTTGGGGTGTCTGGGGTGGTTTTGAGGGGATTGTGGTCTGTTTTGGGTGGGTTTGAGGGGATTTTGGGGTGTTTTGGGTGGTTTTGAGGGGATTTTGGGGTGTTTGGGGTGGTTTGAAGGGATTTTGGGGTGTTTTGGGTGGTTTGAAGGGATTTTGGGGTGTTTTGGGTGGTTTTGAGGGGATTTTGGGCCGTTTTGGGGTGTTTTGGGGTGACTCACTGAGGCGCAGGGACCCCGCCAGCCCCCGGATGACGGTGATGGGGTTCTTGGGGTCGGTGCAGAACTGCAGCAGCACGGGCGAGAAGGCGTCGCGTTTGCTCTCCAGCTGGGCGGGAACAGCGGCGGCCAATCAGCGACCGGCGCCCCACAAAGGGACCAATCGCAGCCCACCGCCCTCAGGAAGGGACCAATCAGCACCCGGCACCCGGAGAAAGGACCAATCGCTGCACAGCACCCTCATGCACGGACCAATCACAGCCTGACACCTCCGCGCAACAATCAGGTCAGCGCCAATCAGGATGGAGATGGTCTGGGGCATCAGCCAATCAGGATGGACATGGCCTGGTTCACCATTCACCAGCCAATGAGGATTTGGGTAGCCCAACCGAGCAGTCAATCAGGACAGAGACGGTTTGGCTGGCCAGCCAATCAGGATTGAAAGGCCATGAGCCGGCAGCCAATCAGCAGCAGGATTTGCTGGGAAACTCTGCCCGCCCTCACGCATTGGCCAATCAGCACTAGGGAGCAGCCAATCAGAGGGGGACGTTTCCTGTCCCAGCAGCCAATCAGGGAGGCTTTGGCGGATCCCTCCCCTTCTGGCAGCCAATCAACAAAGAGCTGCCCATGATAGACCAATCAGGAAGGGAGGGATCCAGCCAGGGGCCAATCAGCAGAGAGAGAGAATCTGCCAGGGAGCCAATCAGCAGCGAGGATGCCCAGCACCTTGCCCACCAGCCAATCAGGAGCGGGGACACCCCGGGATCCCCGGCAGGGAGCCAATCAGCAACCAAGACACCCATCCGGGGAGCCAATCAGGAGGCAGGGGAGCCATCCGTGGAGCCAATCAGCAGGCAGGGGCCGCGGGCAGCAGCCAATGGGGACTCACGTAGATGCTGGGCGTGGGCGGGTTCAGTTTGTCCCTGGGGAGCTGCTCGCGGGCGTCGATTCGCGGCTTCACCGACTGGGCGGGGCACAGGTAGGACTCGCGGAACGGCCCCTTCAGCCGCGCCTGCCTGCGGGGGCAGCGTCAGTGCCACCCCAAAATAATCCCCCAAATAATCCCCCAAATCGCCACCCTGGAGATGCCCAGATTCCCCTGGAATCACCCAAATCCTAAAAACACCCCAAAAAATTCCCACCCTGGAGCTGCTGAAACACACCTGGAATCACCCGAATCACCCCAAATCCCCGAAATCCCCACCTTGGAACTGCCCAAACTGCCCCAGAATCCACCAAATTCCCCCAGGACCTCCCAAATCCTGCTCACAGTCCCCTGAAATCCCCCTGGGATTGTTCTAAACCTCCACAGGACCCCCAAAATCCCCCTGGGATTGTTCTAAACCTCCATAAGACCCCCGAAACCCCCCTGGGATTGTTCTAAACCTCCATAAGACCCCCAAAATCCCCCTGGGATTGTTCTAAACCTCCATAAGACCCCCGAAATCCCCCTGGGATTGTTCTAAAGCTCCATAAGACCCCCAAAACCCCCTGGGATTGTTCTAAACCTCCATAAGACCCCCGAAACCCCCCCTGGGATTGTTCTAAACCTCCATAAGACCCCCGAAATCCCCCTGGGATTGTTTTAAACCTCCACAGGACCCCCAAAATCCCCCTGGGATTGTTCTAAATCTCCACAGGACCCCCAAAATCCCCCTGGGATTGTTCTAAACCTCCATAAGACCCCCGAAACCCCCCTGGGATTGTTCTAAAGCTCCATAAGACCCCCGAAATCCCCTGGGATTGTTCTAAACCTCCACAGGACCCCCAAAAATCCCCCTGGGATTGTTCTAAATCTCCACAGGACCCCCCAAAATCCCCCTGGGATTGTTCTAAACCTCCACAGGACCCCCGAAATCCCCCTGGGATTGTTCTAAACCTCCACAGGACCCCCGAAATCCCCCTGGGATTGTTCTAAACCTCCATAAGACCCCCGAAACCCCCCTGGGATTGTTCTAAACCTCCACAGGACCCCCAAAATCCCCCTGGGATTGTTCTAAAACCTCCACAGGACC